>NC_134787.1:2316276-2328776 GCF_046742065.1 Oratosquilla oratoria | reverse complement strand
AGATTCACTTCCCCGCGTGAGATGCTAGCCTACTTGAATTTTATTCAGTCACCATTTTAAGGAATTTAGTGACATCCATAAAGAATAGTCACCTAGTATTGTATTATGGTTGAAAAACAAAGTGGAATACTGATCATTTCTAACTTCTACTATCGCTCCATTCTCCTACCCTCCTTGAACACTTCTCTGACTCCACCTCTTCGATGCGATATTGTCTTCAAGGATAGAAACGCTGGCTGTTGCCGACCAAACACTGTTATGGATTGTATAAACACGGCTAAAGAAACATGGACTGGAAGTGAAGCGTTTATTTCTGACGTTTCGTAAATAGACGTTTCGTCAATAGACGAAACGTCAGGAATGAACGCTTCACTTCCAGTCCATGTTTTTGCTTTGCCGTGTTTATGCAACTTGTTCACATGGATTTTCACTGCTATAGATTCTGGTTGTTCTTGACAGTGTAGAAACTGCTAAGTCCGTGTTGTTGGGTTGTACATGTCCGAATTCAGAGTTTTGTTTCTTTTGGTGAAATATTCGACTTTTTTTTTTTTCTTTTTTTTTTTTTTTACCAGTTCTTTAAGCCCAAACTGAAAATTGCAAAAATTCAAAATATGCTGTATATCATGTCTCAATAGCCTGTTTTGATAGACAACTTCTGATACAACATCTTTATTTTCCACCCACCCACCCCCCAAAAAAGGAAAGAAAAGTAGCAAAAAATCACACCAGAAATAAATCAGCCTATTTCCAGTCTCAGGTTGGTGTTATCCCAGTGTGTTAGGTATAAATTGTGATGTTGTTTCCAACATCATTACGATGTTCATCAATACGTGTTTTAGGTTATGTGACGTTTCACTTTTTACATCCTTTTCATGGAATCTTCTAGATACTTTATTTGACGCTACTTTTGTTCCTTTTCGCTTTCACTCTTATAAACCGTATCGTTGTCTTGATGGTTTGGCATACTATTTCCATGTTGTTAGGCTTAAGCACCCCAGCAGGTGTTGTGGCAGTGTCACTGGCCGGAAAGAAAATCCCGTTGGTTGTTTCAGTGTTGATGGTGATTGTCCACTATTTTCATGCCTGTCTTCTGAATAGTTTCATGACAAACTCCAGGTATTTCAGTTACACAAGCAATCTTTGGATGTCTTGGCATTTCTCATCTAAATATTCCGCACAGCAAATTCGGAGACTGAAAGCTACCAATATGTATCTCATGACTTTAACGTCGTGGTAGAAATAGAAACGTAGCAAATCATCACTACTGGTAAATTTCCTATACATTTACAAATTTAGCTGTATACCTTGTTTCATTGCAGGTCTTCAGCATAGGTCTCTCACTGACTCTAAAGCCAAGTAATGAGGATTGGAAAGGAATTAGATGAAAACCTAGATATCAACTATAGAGCAAATATTCACCTAACGATATATAAAGGTACATTATTTTTCTGTAGAACAATGACGTTTACTTCTCTGATAAGATCAAGTACTCGGAGGGAAAAAGTAAATACTGATTAGAAGGACGCCTTGGAAACTGTTATCACACGAGCGGGTATAAAAAGGGGACAGGTTCCCGCTACAAACTCACACCCGGTGCCAGCAGCGATCAAGCATGAAGTGGCTTCTCCTCATCGCGGCCGTTCTGGTCGTCGCTTCAGGGGCTGATGTGGCCCACAAACAACAAGCCATCAATCGACTCCTGTTCAAAATCACAGAACCAATCCGATCCAAATTCACTGACCTGAAAGAGGCCTCCACCAGCTTTGTACCTACTGGTGCCGGAGAGTTGCTCAAGAAGGAATTTGACGATCACCGACTTCTTGAACAGAAGCACTGGTTCTCTCTCTTCAACCCCCGTCAAAGGGAAGAAGCCCTCATGCTCGTCGATGCTCTGCTGGAGAGCACCGACTTTGACCACTTCAAGAACACGGCCGCCTACTTCCGTGAGCGCATGAACGAGGGAGAATTCGTGTATGCCCTATACGTGGCTGTCACCCACTCGACCGTATGCGATGGAGTCATCCTTCCTCCCCTGTATGAGGTGACCCCTCACATGTTCACCAACTCCGAGGTTATCCAGAAGGCTTATACAGCCAAGATGACACAGACGCCTGCCAAGTTCCACATGGAGTTCACTGGCTCTCGCAAGAACCCCGAGCAACGTGTGGCTTACTTTGGAGAGGACATCGGCATGAACTCCCACCACGTTCACTGGCACATGGACTTCCCCTTCTGGTGGCATGGAGACAAAATCGACAGGAAGGGAGAACTCTTCTTCTGGGTCCATCACCAGCTGACTGCTCGTTTCGATGCCGAACGTCTTTCCAACTACCTTCCCGTGGTCGATGAGCTGTACTGGAGCAGACCCATCAAAGAAGGATTTGCTCCCCACACTACCTACAGGTACGGAGGAGAGTTCCCCTCCCGTCCTGACAACAAGGTTTTCGAGGCTGTCGAAGGCGTTGCGCGCATCAGGGATATGAAGGAGATGGAGAGCCGCATCAGGGACGCAATCTCACACGGATACATCGTCGCCAAGGACGGAACTCCCATCTACCTCGACAATGACCATGGCATCGATATCTTGGGAGACGTTGTTGAATCTTCCACCACCAGCCCCAACGCAGCATATTATGGTGCTCTTCACAACTACGCTCACATGATGTTGGGAAGGCAGGCCGATCCTAAGGGCAAGTTCAACATGCCACCGGGTGTCATGGAGCACTTCGAGACCGCTACTCGTGACCCCTCCTTCTTCAGGCTCCACAAGTACATGGACAGTCTCTTCAAGCTACACAAGGACAAACTCAAACCCTACACTGCAGATGATATCGGCTATGCAAATGCCCATATCACCGAGGTAAAGATTGATGGCGACCTGAAGACTTACTTTGAAGATTTCGAGATTGATCTCACCAATGCCCTCGACGACACAGAAGAAATCGACGACGTGGCAATCTCTACCTTCGTTAAGCGTCTCAACCATAAGCCCTTCACCTACGAGATTGGGGTTGACTCCGATCACGAAGATACCGCCACCGTTCGAATCTACCTTTGCCCCAAACACGACTACAATGGCATCGAACTTCACCTTGACGAGTACCGATGGGGCTGCATTGAGATGGACAAGTTCTGGACTCACTGTAAGTACTGACCTGTTTCTAAGCAAGCTTAGCATAATTGGTATCCCTCAAAATGATAGTTAAATGTGTGAGTGAATTGAACAGGAGCTCTGTTGTTAATTCCAGAATTATTTCTTTATGTGAATGAGCACCTACTTATTATACCTCTATGATAGATGTATAGTTAACTAATCCAGCAATTCTTTCTTCCAGTAAACGGAAAACACCAGACAATCGAGCGCAAGGCTTCCGAGTCTTCAGTGACCATCCCCGACCGCGTACCTTTCCATGATCTCATCAAGGAAGCCGATGACGCTGTTGCAGCTGGAAACGACTTAGTTCACTCGGATGTCAGGGCCTGTGGACACCCCGCCAGGATGCTCTTACCTAAGGGCAAGTCCGAGGGTATGGAGTTCAACCTCTTCGTGGCAATTACCAGTGGTGATGATGCTACACATGACAATCCAGCCGCCGATGATCACGGCAGCACCCATGGCTACTGTGGCTCCCACGGAGAAGTTTATCCCGACAAGAGACCCATGGGCTACCCACTCGACCGCAAGGTTCCCGACGAACGCATCTTCGACGTTGATAACATCAATGTCAGCACTGTCAAAGTATTCCACAAGGAATAAGCAAAATGTCACGCTTTAAACTAAACATTTCCCTTTTAAACCTGCCATTGCATGAATGCTCGCCTTCAAGGGCCAATCGATGATGAGAATAAAACTACTTTTTCGTTTCACTGTATTTCTTTTATCCAAACTCAAAAAAAGAAGACTGGATATGCATTCACTGAGCACAGCCATTTCCACTGATAGATCAAGTACTATTCTGATTATGCAATAACACTACTTCAATTTGAAGTGAGAGGCAAATCTTGTTTACTATTGACAAGATCCGGTGAAACAATAAGAAATACTTATTTTTGGTCATGTGAATAATTTTAGCGTTACCGTAGATTATTCAGATCGAAATGAACAATATCAAACTAGACATCTAAATAAAATAATATTTTAAAACTTTTTCTCCTGCCCAAAATCGGACACATTGTACAATATCGCTCTTCAAATGTATCATCTCTTTTTTCATAATTATATCATGATTTTAACCTGTATAAAGTGCAATCACGCTGATAAACAGCATTCCTGTAAATTATATCCTCGTCGGCAACCTTGCCGCGAGCCATGTATATATACCCTTAGGCTCTCTGTGAGAGCAGACATATATTCTCTGAACCAATAAAGAAGACATAGCCTCCGGCTGTTCCAAAGGTTGCCTCCATCAACTTCGCCATCCACGCCTCTCGAAGCCACATACCGCTACCATCAAATTATATAATATGTTGACGTCAACACAAGTACGCTACATATGTATACATATATACACTTATATATATATATATATATATATATATATATATATATATACTGTATATATATATATGTGTGTGTGTGTGTGTGTGTGTGTGTGTGTGTGTGTGTGTGTGTGTGTGTGTGTGTGTGTGTGTGTATGTGTGTGTGTGTGTGTGTGTGTGTGTCTCTGTGTGCGTGTGCGTGTGTGTGTGTTGTATACATATATATACATATATATATATATATATATATATATATACATATATATATATATATATATATATATATGCATGAGAAATCACATAAACTCGTGATTCTAAATATGCGGAAAAACCACCAAGGAAAAAGAAAAACTGATGACCAAGCGCTTTCGTCTATTCAGACATCCTCAGGGTACATAGAAAAGAAAAAGTACACAAGAACATATACAAAGAGTATGAGGTCAGGGAGGGAACCAGGAGAGGTTGCGAGGATCTAATGTCAACCTGACCCGTTCGCGGCAGCGGACGTTTGGGCTACTACTTTTTTCACAATAAAATTGTCTAATTTATACATACCATGACTTAAATTTAAGTTATTGACAAATGTATCTGTGATCAGACTGGATTCTATTATATTTCTCGTCAAATATGACTTATCTTTAACAATTTCTTTAGCACCCTCCCAATTTATACAATGATTAAAATCCCTTAGGTGAATAAATAAGGCATTAGAAATTTGCCCACTCTTGACGCTATACTGATGTTGTTTTAACCTTACTTTTAATTCTTTTCCAGTCTGACCAATATAGCATTTGTCGCAATTTTTACATGGAATTGAATATATACATCCTTCTTCCTTATATGGAGAGTTTTTAATTAAAAGACTTCTAACTGTATTGGAGTTCTTAAATGCCACTTGAATGTTGAAAGTCTTAAGAATATGAGGTAGTTTGACGAAATTCTCGTTGAAAGGCAGTACAAGTAGGTTCTTTACATTAAAAGTTTTACTAGCTTTTTCCTCGTAGAAAGATTTCTTTGCCGATTTATAAGAAATCTCCACGAGGTGCTTAGGATATTTTAATTTTGAAGCTATGTTGTATATATTCTCTTAAGAATATCTAACATAGCTTCAAAATTGAAATATCCTAAGCACCTCGTGGAGATTTCTTATAAATCGGCAAAGAAATCTTTCTACGAGGAAAAAGCTAGTAAAACTTTTAATGTAAAGAACCTACTTGTACTGCCTTTCAACGAGAATTTCGTCAAACTACCTCATATTCTTAAGACTTTCAACATTCAAGTGGCATTTAAGAACTCCAATACAGTTAGAAGTCTTTTAATTAAAAACTCTCCATATAAGGAAGAAGGATCTATATATTCAATTCCATGTAAAAATTGCGACAAATGCTATATTGGTCAGACTGGAAAAGAATTAAAAGTAAGGTTAAAACAACATCAGTATAGCGTCAAGAGTGGGCAAATTTCTAATGCCTTATTTATTCACCTAAGGGATTTTAATCATTGTATAAATTGGGAGGGTACTAAAGAAATTGTTAAAGATAAGTCATATTTGACGAGAAATATAATAGAATCCAGTCTGATCACAGATACATTTGTCAATAACTTAAATTTAAGTCATGGTATGTATAAATTAGACAATTTTATTGTGAAAAAAGTAGTAGCCCAAACGTCCGCTGCCGCGAACGGGTCAGGTTGACATTAGATCCTCGCAACCTCTCCTGGTTCCCTCCCTGACCTCATACTCTTTGTATATATTCTTGTGTACTTTTTCTTTTCTATGTACCCTGAGGATGTCTGAATAGACGAAAGCGCTTGGTCATCAGTTTTTCTTTTTCCTTGGTGGTTTTTCCGCATATATATATATATATATATATATATATATATATATATATATATATATATATATGCAAAGTAGACCACTTGGAAAAAGAAACTAACGAAGCAGAGCGCTTTCGTATATTACATCTTCAGTGCAACAAATACTTGTTGCACTGAAGATGTAATATACGAAAGCGCTCTGCTTCGTTAGTTTCTTTTTCCAAGTGGTCTACTTTGCATAAGTGAACACACGTACCCGTGTTCTTATTAGCATATATATATATATACATATATATATATGAATATGTATATGTATATATATATATATATAAAAGAGGGTGGAGTGGAGTATATTGGGTATGGAATGGGTGGAAGTGGTTTCTATATATATATATATATATATATATATATATATATATATATATATATATATATATATTTAAGATTATTTCAGACAAATGAGAGAGAATGCGGGTGGGGAAGGGCAAACGAAGATGTGTTAGGAATAGAGTTTATTGCCCTAACGTTGCGACCAACTTGGTCTTCTTCAGAGGACTACAGCATTACAGACGGATCACAATTCTTATATTCGTATTGAGAGGGAACCCGCCAAGGTATGAGCGTCATGTTTTCCCTTTGGCTAACGATTTAATTATTAGGACACTTGCTGCTTTCGAGAGGCATTTAAATCCGTCTCTGTCGTTGTTGTTCTTGTTGGCGGCGATATGTGCAGCTTCCACAGTTTTTCTCATTTTCTTCTCAAATCCCTCGTGTAGAATTTCTGCGTTGTTCCAATCAGGTAGATGTCCACATTTGTCCACATTTTGTCCAATTTTGAAGCTATGTTGTATATATTCTCTTAAGAATATCTAACATAGCTTCAAAATTGAAATATCCTAAGCACCTCGTGGAGATTTCTTATAAATCGGCAAAGAAATCTTTCTACGAGGAAAAAGCTAGTAAAACTTTTAATGTAAAGAACCTACTTGTACTGCCTTTCAACGAGAATTTCGTCAAACTACCTCATATTCTTAAGACTTTCAACATTCAAGTGGCATTTAAGAACTCCAATACAGTTAGAAGTCTTTTAATTAAAAACTCTCCATATAAGGAAGAAGGATCTATATATTCAATTCCATGTAAAAATTGCGACAAATGCTATATTGGTCAGACTGGAAAAGAATTAAAAGTAAGGTTAAAACAACATCAGTATAGCGTCAAGAGTGGGCAAATTTCTAATGCCTTATTTATTCACCTAAGGGATTTTAATCATTGTATAAATTGGGAGGGTACTAAAGAAATTGTTAAAGATAAGTCATATTTGACGAGAAATATAATAGAATCCAGTCTGATCACAGATACATTTGTCAATAACTTAAATTTAAGTCATGGTATGTATAAATTAGACAATTTTATTGTGAAAAAAGTAGTAGCCCAAACGTCCGCTGCCGCGAACGGGTCAGGTTGACATTAGATCCTCGCAACCTCTCCTGGTTCCCTCCCTGACCTCATACTCTTTGTATATATTCTTGTGTACTTTTTCTTTTCTATGTACCCTGAGGATGTCTGAATAGACGAAAGCGCTTGGTCATCAGTTTTTCTTTTTCCTTGGTGGTTTTTCCGCATATATATATATATATATATATATATATATATATATATATATATATATATATATATATATATGCAAAGTAGACCACTTGGAAAAAGAAACTAACGAAGCAGAGCGCTTTCGTATATTACATCTTCAGTGCAACAAGTACTTGTTGCACTGAAGATGTAATATACGAAAGCGCTCTGCTTCGTTAGTTTCTTTTTCCAAGTGGTCTACTTTGCATAAGTGAACACACGTACCCGTGTTCTTATTAGCATATATATATATATATATATATATATATATATATATATATATATATATATATATATATATATATATATAAAAGAGGGTGGAGTGGAGTATATTGGGTATGGAATGGGTGGAAGTGGTTTCTATATATATATATATATATATATATATATATATATATATATATTTAAGATTATTTCAGACAAATGAGAGAGAATGCGGGTGGGGAAGGGCAAACGAAGATGTGTTAGGAATAGAGTTTATTGCCCTAACGTTGCGACCAACTTGGTCTTCTTCAGAGGACTACAGCATTACAGACGGATCACAATTCTTATATTCGTAGTGAGAGGGAACCCGCCAAGGTATGAGCGTCATGTTTTCCCTTTGGCTAACGATTTAATTATTAGGACACTTGCTGCTTTCGAGAGGCATTTAAATCCGTCTCTGTCGTTGTTGTTCTTGTTGGCGGCGATATGTGCAGCTTCCACAGTTTTTCTCATTTTCTTCTCAAATCCCTCGTGTAGAATTTCTGCGTTGTTCCAATCAGGTAGATGTCCACATTTGTCCAGGTGACGAACCAGGGAGTTAGATGTTCTATGAGCCCTGAGATAGTTTTTGTGCTCATTCAAGCGTTTATTGAACCCTCGACCTGACTCACCGAAATAAGATGATGGACAACCGTTGCATGGAATACGGTAAATGACACTGAGATTATTACGCATATTATTATGTTTCTTAAATATTTTTCCTATTTTATTGGAAGATATTTTATTGGAATAAATATAGCAAAAATATCTTCCAATAAAATAGGAAAAATATTTAAGAAACATAATAATATGCGTAATAATCTCAGTGTCATTTACCGTATTCCATGCAACGGTTGTCCATCATCTTATTTCGGTGAGTCAGGTCGAGGGTTCAATAAACGCTTGAATGAGCACAAAAACGATCTCAGGGCTCATAGAACATCTAACTCCCTGGTTCGTCACCTGGACAAATGTGGACATCTACCTGATTGGAACAACGCAGAAATTCTACACGAGGGATTTGAGAAGAAAATGAGAAAAACTGTGGAAGCTGCACATATCGCCGCCAACAAGAACAACAACGACAGAGACGGATTTAAATGCCTCTCGAAAGCAGCAAGTGTCCTAATAATTAAATCGTTAGCCAAAGGGAAAACATGACGCTCATACCTTGGCGGGTTCCCTCTCACTACGAATATAAGAATTGTGATCCGTCTGTAATGCTGTAGTCCTCTGAAGAAGACCAAGTTGGTCGCAACATTAGGGCAATAAACTCTATTCCTAACACATCTTCGTTTGCCCTTCCCCACCCACATTCTCTCTCATATATACATATATATGTATATATACATATATATATATATATATATATGTATATATATATACATATATATAGATATAAATTTGCTACCTCGTTTATATGCATATACATATACATATACATATACATATACATATGCATATGTATATACCGGTACATATACATAAACATATACATATATTCTATATACCAGTCAAGACACTAACCCATTCCCACCCCATCCACTCCCAAGCAGCACCCTCGTTTCCCTGTCATCATAGCTCCTCATGGATGACCGGCCATCTCTGACTCCTGGCCACTGCCTGTGTCTCAGTCAATGCACCAAGACACAGCACACCCACAGCATGGCCGTTTTACTTGCTTGGCGACCCACCCCTCTTGTTCACTCATGCAGAAAATAGATGACAGGGGAGAAATCCTTTCGGACTGAGTCAAAATATCATTCATACACAACCATCCTCCACTCACCCCCTAGTCCCCTGCCTTCCCTCTTCTGTACTCAACATTCTCCTCTTGCTTAAAGAACTTTATACCTGAGCAATCCATCTCATCTTCTGTCGTTCCCTCAAGTTCATTCCATCCACCTCTGATTTCAACACCTCCTTTGCTAATCTTTCTTCACTTATTCGTCCCATGTGCCCAAACCATATCAATACGCTTGCATCAGCCTTATCAGACAGCTCCCTGTCCAGCCCCTCTTTCCACACCTCTTCCTTATTCGCTCTATACTACTTAAACACATTTAAACTTCTTCTTTCTACCTCTCTTACATTCTAATTCTCTGCTCCGAACAGTGTCTTCGGCACCCCCTTTATAAAATATACTCTTTGACTCCATTCACAGATGCCTATTTCTCATAACACTTTTCAATACCCCAAAACATTTACTTGCTTCTCTCAATCTATAGTTTACCTTCATTCCTACTCCTCCATTTCCTTCATCATGTAAACCCAAAGATTTAAAACTATCCACTTCCTCCAGCTTCTTTCCAATAAGACTACTCGATGCCATCCTCTCCCCTTGTACATCGCATCACTTTGCTCTTACTCACATTTACTTTCAACTTTCTCTTATTGCATACATTCCCTAACTCCGACACTAGCTTTCTTAACCCCCCTCTGACCCAGTTTTAACTGCAGTGTCATCAGCAAACAACAACTGGCTCACCTCCCACTTCTCTTCACTACCTTTAACCATCTCCAATTCCCTTCCCACCACCCTCACATTTTACATCCCGTGCCACCCTATCCATAAATACATTGAACAGCTATGAGGACATGACACAAGCCTAACACAGCCCCATCTTAATCTCAAACCACTCGCTCTCGCCATTTCCAATAGTAATACAAAATCTACTACTCTCGTAAATGCTCTTTACTGGCCTTAATAGTATTCTCCCAATCCTATATATGTGTAATATCTCCTACAATGTTTTCCTATCTACCATGTCATAAGCCTTCTCCAAATCCACAAAGGGAAAAAAGATCCGTACCATTTTACAAAATCTTATTGTAAATCTGACTTACCACGAAAATCTGATTTGCGCATTTTCTATTTTTCCTAGATCTACACTGCCCTTTTCTAGATATTCCCTCTGTTCCTCTTTTAATCCTCTAAATTAAACCCCTTCCATATTACTTTCCAATCACTGATCCTTTTAAAACTAATACATTCACTTTTGTCCCCCTTTTCCTTTGTGAAACGGAATTATACAAGCACTCCTCTAGTCCTCTGGCACGCTCCCCTCCCTTAGATCCACATTAAACAACCTCACTAGCTAGTCCACTGTAATTGTACCTCCCTTATTCAGACATTCCCCATAGCAACCATCCAACACAGATGCCTTACCAGCTCTCATTTTCAAAGATCTTTGTACCTCATCTTTTCCCATATCTCTTCCATCTTCCCCTCCCATCACAGTTATTTTCATAGTGCCTCCCACAGCCACAATCAAGTCTATCCTATCGTCCTCCACATTCAACAACTCTCTAAAATACTCTAACCATCTTCCCTTTACCACCTTCACTTTCATTAACATTTGTCCATCTTGACCTTTTACCTTTTCTTTTTTGCTTGAATATCTTCCTTTTACTCTCTTAGCTTCCTTCTAAAATATGTTTCTATTCCTTTTCAAAATTACCTGTCATTTTCCTACCTTTTTTACATATCCTATCCTCTTGGCCTCTTTTATCTTACGTTTGCTTATCCTCTCTTTTTCTTATACCTCTTGTATGCTTTCCTTTGCAACCAAGCCCTGAATGCTTGCTTCTTCTCGTCTACTACCATCTTCACTTCATCATCACATCATTAATCACCCTTTCTTCTATCTCCTCCCATCCTCCTCGTTCCACGTATCATTTTTGCTCACCTTGACACTTCCTTCTTGAAAGAAACCCCTGTCTCTTCTACTCACACCTCTACTTTATCCTTCACCACCTCCCACACCTCTCTCGGTTTCTGATTTTTCTTATCCTTTTCTTTCTCGCTTAAATTGTTTATTCTAAGCATCCCTCTACCTTCCACCCCTTTTTTCATCTATCCTCCACTCTCAACTTCCCTTCCACAGAGAATTATCTGATATTACCCTAAGAATATGGGCACCTAGGGGGTAGCCCAAAGGGGAACCCATAGCCACTCCATCAACTTGTTGGAACAAATTTCCTCGATGTGAGTAGAAGGGGACTTCTCTAGTACAAGCGAGAAGCAATTGTCGAAGGGTGTTCTCCGGAATGTCGATGGGAGCCCTCCGTGAGTGGAGCCCTTCGTGAGTGGTGTACTTTTATAAGATGTTTTACAATGAACATAGCAAAGAGGAGGAAAAGGCTATTCGAAGAGTAGTTAATAACGGAGTTCCCCCTGTCCACGATATTAAGATAAATTTGGTCTGCTTTTACAAATCAAAGAAACCCGCGTCACTCATTATGAGTAACAACACAGCTAACACCTGAGAAGATAGTGAAAACAATATAGTGTATAAATACACATGTCAGACACGGAATTGTGCATCCCT
>NC_134787.1:2288776-2313776 GCF_046742065.1 Oratosquilla oratoria | reverse complement strand
TAAATTCGAACTAGTAGTGGAGGAGGAATGGGGATGGTTCAAGGAGGGAGTCATAAGGTGTGCAAAGATGGTGTGTGGAACAAGGGGGGCGGGAGGAAATAGAAGGAAGGGTAGTGAGTGGTGGGATGAGGAAGCAAAGAAGGGTGTAGAAGAGAAGCAGGCATTCATAGATTGGCTACAAATTAGGACGAGGGAATCGTATGAGAGGTACAAAGTAAAGAGAAGGGAAGTTAAGCATAAGATAAAGGAAGCAAAGAGGAGAGCAGATGTGAAATGGGGTAAGAGTATGACAGAAAAATTTGAAAGTAATAAAAAGATGTTTTGAAAGAAATTAAAAGAGGAAGAGGAGGCGAATCAAGTAGAGAAGAAAAGGTAAAAGGTGCAGATGGAGAGATGATAATGGAAGAGAAGGCAGTGAGAGAAAGGTGGGCAGAGTATTTTAGGGGGTTGCTAAATGTGAAGAAGGAAAGGGAGGGAGAGGTAGCTGCAGTGGGAAGCGCTAAGAAAATGAGAGTGATGAGTGAGGAAAATGGAGGAGAAATAGGGAAGGATGAAGTTAAAGCAGCTGTTAAGATGATGAGAGCAGGTAAGGCACCTGGGTTGGATGGATGCCATGCAGAATGTCTGAAGAAAGGAGGTACAGTTGTGGTGGACTGGCTGGTGAGATTATTTAATGTTTGCTTGAAAGAGGGTAGAGTGCCGGAGGACTGGAGGAGTGCCTGTATAGTACCGCTTTACATGGGAAAGGGGGACAAGTGTGAATGTAGTAGTTTCAGAGGGATCAATTTGTTGGGTATAGTTGGGTAGGCTTATGGGAGGGTCTTGATTGAGAGGATTAGGAGAGGAACAGAGGGAGTAATTGGTGAGGAACAATGTGTTCTAAGGCAGGTAGGGGTTGTGTAGATCAGATTTTTGGGGTAAGACAGATATGTGAGAAAGCTATAGGAAAAGGTAAGGATGTTTTTTGGGCTTTTATGGATCTGGAAAAGGCTTACGACAGGGTAGACAGGAAGGCACCGTGGGAGATACTGCAGATATATGGGAAAGGAGGAAAGCTTTTAAGAGCAGTCAAGAGGTTTTACGAGAGTAGTAGAACTTGTAGTAGGATTAGAAAAGGAAAGAGTGAGTGGTTTGAGGTAAAGGTGGGACTTCGTCAGGGATGTGTCATGTAGCCCTGGCTGTTCAATTTATATGGTGGTGCGAGAGGTAAATGCAAGGGTAGTGGGTCAAGGATTGGAGATGGTTAAAGAAAATGGAGAAAAGTGGGAGATAAATCAGTTGTTGTTTACTGACGACACTGCGCTTGTAACAGGATCAGAGGGGGGATTGAGGAAGTTAGTGACAGAGTTTGAAAAGGTGTGCGAAATAAGGAAGTTGAAGATAAATGTGGGTAAAAGTAAGGTGATGAGATGTACAAGAGGAGAAAGTGGCGGCGGACAGGAATTAAGTATTGTGGGAGAGAGACTGGAGGAAGTGGATATTTTTAAATACTTGGATGCGAATGTGGTGGGAAAGGAAGGAGGGGGAGATGGAGGTAGAATGTAGGTTGAGAGAAGCGAGTAAAGGCCTTGGTGGATTAAGAAATGTAATGAGAAATAGATATTTGGGAATGGATGCTAAGAGGAGATTGTATGAAGAAGTGATTGTGCAGACAGTACTCTACGGGGCAGAAACATGGAGTATAAGGTAGGAAGAGAGGAGGAGTTTGAATATGTTGAGATGAGATAACTGAGAAGTATGATAAGGGTTACTAAGCTGGATAGAGTGAGAAATGAGGAGGTGAGGAGGAGAACAGGGGTGGAAAGGGAGTTGAGAGATAGGGTTGATGAAAGAGTATTGGGATGGTTTGGACACATGAAAAGAATAAGTGAAGAAAGACTAGTAAAAGAGGTGTGGAAGGCAGAGATAGAAGGAGTGAACATGAGGGGGCGACCTAGGATGACCTCAGGGTGCTACAAAGCGCTTTGTCACACCAAAGGAAGGTCACAGACACACGTCTGTACCTCATGACTTCCTGATTCGTTGTGTGTGTGTGTGTGTGTGTGTGTGTGTGTGTGTGTGTGTGTGTGTGTGTGTGTGTGTGTGTGTGTGTGTGTGTGTGTGTGTGTGTGTGTAAATATGTGTGCGTACGTGCGTGCTTTTTGTGTATTTTCCCAATTTTTTTGTACTCAATTGTAGTATACAGGAATAAGCAACACTCATGATGTCCTTTCTTACCCTCCAGTTTACCATACCCAGCTTCAAATACATGTACGGTTTCAACTTGGGATATATCCTTATTTTCCAATTGTAATGCTTAAATTTTAATTCATGAATTGTTCCAGCTTAGGCTATATCACCTTGTAAGCTATTTCAAGTATTCATACATCTATATGTGCGAAGATCTGGAGTCTGGGATCCATATTGTAAGGGGAGAAGCGTAAACACCAGACTCATTTGAACACTATACATTTTCACACCCCTGAAGACGGTCCTAGGACTAGGACCGAAACGTCGGGCATTAAACTTCCCACTTTGAGTCTGGTGTTTACGCTTCTCCCCTTACAACATACATCTATATGGAAAACTGTATTTCTTCACATCTTTTACACATTTAGTCTTTCTTAATCTGTTCTCACGATTTCTAAAAGCCCTCCCATCCCTAAACAAGAGATCTATTCTGTCAAAGTAGTCTATTCCCTTTATCGACCTAACTGTTGTAACCATATAATTTTTTTCTCTTTGACTCTTTCAAAGTTGGCAGATATAGTACTTTTAGATTCTGCTAATATGGTTTATCTGCCATGCAGAGGGCCAATATGGTTATTGCCCTCTGTTTTTTGTTGATCTTGCTTATATTCTTGATCTTGTTTGGGGATCATACACTGACCCAAATACTAGCTCTCGGATGGATAATCTCTTCATTCGTTTATCTGCCATGCAGAGGGACAATATGGTTATTGCCCTCAGTTTTTTGTTGATCTTGCTTATGTTCTTCATCTTGTTTGGGAATCATACACTGACCCAAATGCTAGCAGTCCATATGTCTCCACAGCAGTGCTACTAATAGGGGTGTCAGGTGTTTTTAACACTCCTAAATCTATCTCCCCTTTTGATTTTGTCACAAAACCTCTTCTCGTGGAATAGTTCAAAGATAGTCTTTTAGAGCTGTTGCTCATTTCCAATAATCTACATTTCTTCCATTCTTGGTTTCATGTGAATATAGTGTCTAGATATTTTTGCAAACCGATTCAATTTTCTGCAGCAGTGAACTGTTGCCCATTTCCAGTACTTTGCATTTCTTTCATTCTTGGTTCCATGTGAATATACGTAGTGTATAGATATTTTTGCTTGTAATTTGTGTAGTGGAATCTCGTTTCATGGAATAGTTCAGATAGCCTTTTAGAGTTGTTACCAATATCTTATACTTTGCATTTTTTTTTCCATTCCTGGCAACATGTGAATATAGTGTCTAGGTAATTTTGCCTGCATCCCTCCTCTTTTTGCATTCTTTACATCATGCGCAAACATACTGGCATAGATTGTTTACTTTCTATCGTGTTATTAACACAGCTAAGAAACATCACAGGTGCTAGCACTGATTCTTGTAGAACTACACTGGTAACTGCTCCCCATTCTGACTAAAATCCTTTCCTACTGTCCTTATGTACTTTCCTTTCAAAAAATAATTCATTAATCCCAAATAAGGCAACTCTGCAAGATACTTTACCTTTGCCGGAATGCCTGTCAAGTGACGTTGGCGACGATGGAACATCCACTTCATTTCTCAGCCAGATCCACAACCCTCAACTCATCACCGATGGGTTTCCTAAGATACTTTAGGAAAAACATATTCCAACAGCCCCCACCCCTCTTGCAGCGGAATACGTGAGATGTCGTGAAACACATAAAAGATGAGTGTGAAAGTGCCACGCAGAGATACTCTAAATTATCTCTAGTTAGGATGATGCAGTAAATAAACGAATCGAATAATTATATCCGTTGCAATGCCTCGAAGACAAACATTGCAGTTTATCTATTGAGCTTGTATACCGAAACAAACCGAGGTATGAAACTAAATGTTAACGTTAGACAAGAACCTTTCTAAAAATATGGATAAACTATTCGAGGAATATAGGAGATAAAAATATTGCAGAGGATATTCTATAGGAACGGAAGTATGGACAACGTTGAAAAAAAAAAGTGTTGATGAACAGAAATACATTTCACTAGTACCATGCCAGGTTTTCAGGTAAATACTTCTCCTGTTAACAGAAAGGTTCCTGAACCATGCTAAAACTATTAGGGCATATTTTGACAAATACATAATTTTGCAAACTTGTGATCAACGTATAATGCAATTACTAAACATTAAAGCAAAGTTGCGATCTATTACACGTCATCTGGAACACTTAATTCATGTAATCTATTTAATCTCTAAATTATTGCTAAGCCTCTCAATATCTGGATAGAAAATGGCTTCTGGAAAATCCCAGAAATGGACGAAATAAAACATCCCTGGAGGTGACAAACCGGTTCCCTATAATAATGACCTCCATCCCGGCGATAAGTCGAGGTACTCGAATAAAACAGAAAAATTAAGTGCTGATTAGAAGGACGCCTTGGAAACTGTTATCACACGAGAGGGTATAAAAACGGGACAGGTTCCCGCAACAAACTCACACCCAGTGCCAGCAGCGTTCAAGCATGAAGTGGCTTCTCCTCATCGCGGCCGTTCTGGCCGTCGCTTCAGGGACTGATGTGGCCCACAAACAACAAGCCATCAATCGACTCCTCTTCAAAATCACAGAACCAATCCGATCCAAATTCGCTGACCTGAAAGAGGCCTCCACCAGCTTCGTACCTACTGGTGCCGGAGAGTTGCTCAAGAAGGAATATGACGATCACCGACTTCTTGAACAGAAGCACTGGTTCTCTCTCTTCAACCCCCGTCAAAGGGAAGAAGCCCTCATGCTCGTCGATGCCCTGTTGGAGAGCACCGACTTTGACCACTTCAAGGATACGGCCGCCTACTTCCGTGAACGCATGAACGAGGGAGAATTCGTGTATGCCCTATACGTGGCTGTCACCCACTCGACCGTATGCGATGGAGTCATCCTTCCTCCTCTGTATGAGGTGACACCTCACATGTTCACCAACTCCGAGGTTATCCAGAGGGCTTACACAGCCAAGATGACCCAGACCCCTACCAAATTCCACATGGAGTTCACTGGCTCTCGCAAAAACCCCGAACAGCGTGTGGCTTACTTTGGTGAGGACGTCGGCATGAACTCTCATCACGTTCACTGGCACATGGACTTCCCCTTCTGGTGGCACGGAGACAAGATCGACCGCAAGGGAGAACTCTTCTTCTGGGTCCATCACCAACTGACTGCACGATTCGATGCCGAGCGTCTCTCTAACTACCTTCCCGTTGTCGACGAACTCTACTGGAGCAGGCCCATCAAAGAAGGTTTTGCTCCCCACACCACCTACAGGTATGGAGGAGAGTTCCCTTCACGTCCCGACAACAAGGTCTTCGAGGCTGTCGAAGGAGTTGCACGAATCAGAGATATGAAGGAGATGGAAAGTCGCATCAGGGACGCAATCTCACACGGATACATCGTCGCCAAGGACGGAACTCCCATCTACCTCGACAATGACCATGGCATCGATATCTTGGGAGATGTTGTTGAATCTTCCACCAGCAGCCCCAACGCAGCATATTATGGCGCTCTTCACAACTACGCCCACATGATGTTGGGAAGGCAGGCCGATCCCAAGGGCAAGTTCAACATGCCACCGGGTGTCATGGAGCACTTCGAGACCGCTACTCGTGACCCCTCCTTCTTCAGGCTCCACAAGTACATGGACAGTCTCTTCAAGCTACACAAGGACAAACTCAAACCCTACACTGCAGATGATATCGGCTATGCAAATGCCCATATCACCGAGGTAGAGATTGATGGCGACCTGTCGACTTACTTTGAAGATTACGAATTTGATCTCACTAATGCTCTGGATGACACTGAGGAAATTGACGACGTAGCCGTCTCCACCACCGTTCACCGTCTCAACCACAAGCCTTTCTCATACAAGATTGGGGTTGACTCCGATCACGGAGAAACCGCCACCGTTCGAATCTACCTTTGCCCCAAACACGACTACAATGGCATCGAACTTCACCTTGACGAGTACCGATGGGGCTGCATTGAGATGGACAAGTTCTGGACTCACTGTAAGTACTGACCTGTTTCTAAGCAAGCTTAGTATAATTGGTATCCCTCAAAATGAATCCCTCAAAATATGTGAGTAAATTAAATAGGAGCTCTGTTGTTAATTCCAGAATTATTTCTTTATGTGGATGAGTACCTACTTGTTATACCTCTGTGGTAGGTGTATAGTTAACTAATCCAGCAATTCTTTCTTCCAGTAAACGGAAAACACCAGACAATCGAGCGCAAGGCTTCCGAGTCTTCAGTGACCATCCCTGACCGCGTACCTTTCCATGACCTCATCAAGGAAGCCGATGACGCTGTTGCAGCTGGAAACGACTTAGTTCACTCGGATGTCAGGGCTTGTGGACACCCCGCCAGAATGCTCTTACCTAAGGGCAAGTCTGAGGGTATGGAGTTCAATCTCCTCGTGGCAATTACCAGTGGTGATGATGCTACACATGAAAATCCAGCCGCCGATGATCACGGCAGCACCCATGGCTACTGTGGCTCCCACGGAGAAGTTTATCCCGACAAGAGACCCATGGGCTACCCACTCGACCGCAAGATTCCCGACGAACGCATCTTCGACGTTGACAACATCAATGTCAGCACGGTCAAAGTATTCCACAAGGAATAAGCAAAATGTCACGCTTTAAACTAAACATTTCCCTTTTAAACCCGCCATTGCATAAATTTTCGCCTTCAAGGGCCAATCGATGAGGAGAATAAAAGTAGTTTTTCGTTTCACTGTATTTCTTTTACCCAAACTCAAGTTTCACTTTCACTCACAGTTTCATTTTCACTCACAATAACCTTGAGGATAGTTCCTTACACTCCACCACACACTCTCCTATCTCATCACTCGCCTCCTCCACACTCCCTACACTCTTCCCACTACACTCCCAAAATCAAAATTACCCCTCCGCTTCAACTTAGATTCACTTAGTACTAACATATCCATCTTCCTTCACACATACATACTGCCTATCTCTTCCCTTTTACTCTCGACTATACCACAACCACGCACGTTATATCAACAAAATTTTAGGGTTCTGGATGGAGTGTTCCTTCCAGACCCTTTTATGTCTTGGCTTCTCGTAGGATAATCTTACTGGGACCAGGATTCGCAAGGAAAATATGGTGGCAGAATTCTTTCCTCCTCACAAAGGATTACAAAGGCGGAGCATGCCGACAGGAGACCTTTTGGTCATATCTAGGTCGGATGCGAAAAAAATCATAATAATAATAAAATAATAAATAAAAACTATAATAATGTAAATAACAAATATGCATAGGTATAGTTAAATAATAAACAAACAGGTAAAGAGTAAATAATAATAAGTTGACATATAACTAATAACACAATGTAACACATGTTTTGTTTATTTGTATTTTTTCATGTTTATATATGTATTTCGTGTCACTGAATCCAAATATCACATTAGTTTTGACGTAACATCGATATTTCTTTATTTATTCTTGATTTTATATTTTATTGTTCTATACGCAACCTTTCTGTACAGTAGTTAATTGATTCAATCTACTTTAGCATTCTAAGGATAATTATACAACATCTAGTATTTTTTTCATAATATGAAGTGTATTTAAGAGCTACAATATTAGTAAGAACAAAATAAACAACACAACTTTGCACTGCAAGTGTTTTGATGACTCTTCTCATGATTAGAAGTGCTTTGACGATCGAGATTTTCTAGAATGCATGCTTTCGTCTTTTCTGACTAGTGACCATGTGTAATCTCCCATCATAGCAGTATTCCATCGTCCTTGATATCTTCTTTCCATAGTTGCGATATCCTGATGAAATCTCTCGCCATGCTCCTCACTGACAGCCCCCAAGTTTTCGGGGAAGAAATCTAGGTGAGAATGCAAGAAATGTATCTTCAAGGACATACGACAACCAAGTTTCCTGAAGTTCTCAATAAGCTTTGCCACTATTTGTCTATAATTAGGGTCCTTGTGATTTCCTAGAAATCCACGAACTACATCACGAAATGAACACCAAGCTTCTCTTTCAACTTTCGTCATCGCTCTTTCCAGTTTCTCCTAGTAGATTCCATTCTTTCATCCTTGATGTAAGAAGCTCAGCTCCTGACTTATTAAGACCTAAGTCTCTGATTAAGTCATCTAGCTCACTCTGACTTGGAAAGTGAGGCTCCGAAGTCGTTCTTGGTGCGAAATCTTCGTCTCCCATTTCATGGCTGCTGCTACCTGCTGACCCTTCAGATGAAATTTCCATTGCATCTTCCATCTGGAAAGAAAGAAATAACTAAATATAGCAACTTCAACAAAGACGAATAGCATTAGTATTCCATATATATTTAGGAAAGTGAATGTATATTAAGTACTTAATATTGAAGTTAATTAAAAGTAAAGAGAGTATGATAAAAATAAACTTGCATTTTCTGGTGGTTGTGGTACTGGTAAGCTATCATCATGTGGGACAGGTGCTCTAGATGATGGTATGTCTGGATACTGCAGAGCTTGTCTTCCTTTCACTTTCCTGTACTTCGTCACATCAATCATACAAAAGTAGCAGTCGTCGTGATGGTTCTTCGGCTCTCTCCATATTCTAGGAATGGCAAAAGGCATTGCCCTTCCTGTACCTCTCAGCCATCCTTCTAGAGTAGATCGGCAGCTTCCACATATCACATGAGGTGCCCATGGCTTGTCCTGGTCACCCATGGGCATTCCGAAATAGAGTCTGTACGCTATCCACACTTTAGCACCTCTCACGATCTTATGTAGTACTTGTTTTTTCCCAATATAATAACCACACACATAGCAAAATGTATCAGGAGAATTTTCACATCCTCTAGTAGCCATCTTAACAGGTAAATAGTTCAGTCATTGATCTGAAAAAGAAAATTAGATAAACATTTAGTAGCAGACCACATAACAATTCCAAAATATACATGGTAACATTGAAATTATATGTATTTCTATAACGGTCGATGATACAGAAAAAATAATTGCATATTTGAAATCAGCAGGAATAATGGATTAATAAACTCTAAAAAAGATGCAATAAACAAAACTTTTGAAAAAAATGTTACGTTGTGTAATAAATGAAAATCAGACAGACAAATGAAAACAAAACAAAAACAAATAGTATGAAATAAATTATAATAATTACAGCATCTTGCTTAGGTATTTATCTAAATGATTCTTAAAGCTTCGAACTGAACTACATTGCACTGCCTCTGCAGAAAGTTTATTCCATTCATTAACTACACGGTTGGCAAAGTTGTTTCTACCTACTTCCAAATTGAATCTATTTCCGGACAGTTTGAGACCATTGTTTCTTGTCTGATTCTCATTCAATGTGAAAATTTGGTCACTTTCGATGTCAATTCCCTTTAAAATCTTAAAGACCTGTGTCAAGTCACCTCTGAGTCTACGCTTTTTTAGGGAAAACAGATTCATATGTTTTAGTCGATTTTCGTATGATTTATTTTTTATATTTTGAATCAGTTTTGTGGCTCGCCGTTGTACTTTTTACCAATCTGTCAATGTCTTTAATGAGATTCGATGACCATACGGAAACAGCATATTCCAAATGTGGACGAACTAACGATTTATATAGCTTGTTAATGAGTGATGGACTTTTGAAATCAAAAGATCGCGCAATCAGTCCTAGAATCTTATTTGCTTTCTCAGAGGCTGAAATACACTGCTTGGATGATTTGAGGTCGTTACTGATAATTACGCCGAGATCTTTTTCACTATCCACTTTTGTTAACGAATTTCCAAATAACTTGTAATCGTACTTACTGTTATTTTTACCTATGTGCATTACCTTGCATTTACTTGTGTTAAATTTCATTAGCCACTTTTCAGACCACTGCTGTAATTTATCTAAATCTTCTTGAATATCTAATTGGTTTGAGTGATCATTTGCCACTCCGCACAGTTTTGTATCATCAGCAAATTTGGAAACAGTAGATTTTAGTCCATGGTCTATATCATTTGTATATACTATGAATAGAAGTGGCCCAAGAACGGAACCCTGAGGAACTCCACTTGTAACATTTTTCCATCTAGAAGTTTTTCCATTTAAAACAACTCTCTGTTTTCGACCATTCAACCAATTACTAGTCCAACTTAATAGGCTACCACTTATTCCGTGTAAAGCTAATTTAGTAAGTAGTCTTTCGTGTGGGACGGTATCAAAAGCTTTTGCAAAGTCTAGATATATTAAATCTATATTGTTTCTTTTGTCATATATATGTGTGTGTGTGTGTATGTGTGTGTGTGTGTGTGTGTGTGTGTGTGTGTGTGTGTGTGTGTGTGTGTGTGTGTGTGTGTGTGTGTGTACATATATATTATATATATATATATTTATATATATATATTTATATATATATATATATACATATATATATTGTCACATACCATGTATATTACAGTATATATCTCAGAAATATATACGTAAATGAAGGTGAAACTTTAATGCACTGTGATGTGTAGTGTCCGATAGACTGGATGGGGCCGGGCGTAAACAATTACGACATGACTTCACAAGCTGCATTTCATAAAAATGTGTGACTTCACTTTCATAATATTTGCACATTATGCTACCATCTTATATTTCATGGGTGTAAACTTATATTAGCTACCATAGGTGGAATTTTTCCTGACCCATACATGTTTCTTTTGTTTTCTAGTGTATACTATCAAAATCTAACTATATTTTAGAAATATGTGCGGTCAACCTTTGGTCGACGACTTCTCAGCTAGATTCAAGCAAAATATCTTTGTTACTTCCGTCACCTCCGTAGTAAATACTGTTCCTTTCTATATTATTGTATTTCGTTTCTCATTTTTACTTTTTCTTCACTACCTTTATGTAGATTAGCCACATAAGTTCCATTACTTATTTACATCTGTAGGAAGTAGGTAATGTTATTTTACACTTGGCTTGTCAATTTACACCAAGGGACTCCCTACTGGGATCCTCAATTTACTCACTAAGCCACTTTGAACCGACGTCACGACTTCCCCAGTCCAATAATCTTTACTCTTACATCTAAATGCCTCCCCTAAAGGAATGACTTTACTCCTATGAATCAATCAAATTTTCTCCTCCTCCACCCTTTCTACAATCAGAAAGACTGTTACAAGCGTCTTAAGCAATACTGCTTACTCATGCAATCACGATATCGATGCATGACCGGTTTAGTTTACATATTGTTACACAGGCATAATAAAGGCAATAAAATCTGGGCCATAGTGGTTGTTTATAAACTTTAGACGCGGAGTGAGATTATGCAACTCCTTCGTGGCTATTTTTTAACCAAACATCACACTCATAGAATTAAATTCTCGCCACCTACCCCTCTATCTACCATACTTGTCTACATTTATCTACCAGCTTCTTACAATATTCTTATTAGTGGATCTCTCCCGAAGAATTATTTCTTTCTTTCATAATCGTCGCACCATTTCTTGCAACTAATCAAGTCGCTGCCTAAGTCTTGCAAGACTCAAGAATTTGTGTATTCAAGCCTCAAAAATGTCATTCAAGAGCCATCAATTACTAAGAAATTTGACTACTTCTATATTACGAGAGAAAATGACATCTTAGTTTTAAATCTTTTATCCAACCCGAAGTGAAAATAGGCACTCGGAACCTAACTATACAAAATCCTTCGTCTATCGAATAGTGGTCTGAGCTCCGAGTTATTCTCAATCAGATAGAAATTTATTGTCAGAGAAAATATTTTCAGTGATTAAGAAAGATCTTTCCGGGTCAAAGAAATATACTCTTTTATTTACAGTGTGCTTACCATTAAGTTTACTAAATATGATTCACGATTAAGCGATAATATTAAGAGTGATATAGACAAACACGAACAATATTGCATAAATCCATTATTTTGTGGGCTCAGAATAAGGAGTATTTGTTTTAATGTAGGTGTTATGTTATTGAGAAGATTCTCAAGATGTTTTTTTCTGTTGTCTTTTATTAATCTCAGAATAGAATAAAGTAAAACTTTGAAAAATATCATATGTATATTTAGTTGAATACTTTGTCTCGAGTGTTTCCGCATCAAGGCCAAAATAGATATCTTTATCAATAAGTGGGGTCTTAAATCACCTCGATTCTTAACTGGTGACCTTAGTTTATGACAGAAAGTATAAACGAATTAAGGTTTTAACGCTCTATTCATAAATCATGTCATTCGAGGTAGAATCTTTCTTCCAAAATCCGGACACTGATTATCTAAAATGTGCCCGAAAGTGTGACCTAGTAGAGGTAAGCTTACGATACAATATAAGGTTAGAGGAACAGGATAGGAAGTACGAAATCTTTACTAAACCAGTTAACGCATTAGTTGAAAATGATACATTGCCCATAAAGGTGATGAAACAGACTTCATCCGCACCAGATCTACAGGTTCAAATTAGATTAAAAAGATCGAAAATAGAGGCTCTTAACAGGAGTTCAAAATGAAACTCAGAAAGTGAAGGCTCAAAAAATTGAGGTTCAAATGGAGGCTCGGAAAATAGAGTCAAGTACAAATAGAGGCTCAGAAAATAGAGGCTCAAAAGCTCAGAAAATAAAGGCACAATTGAAATTAGCAGACATAGAATTACAAAGGGCACGGTAAGACTTACGCTCTAATCATGAAACAGACGTCGATAATTAACCAAATGAAGGGGGCTTAAATATTACTCGATACACCAGTGTTACCGAAATTCTCAGAGAAAGAACCGGAAACATCTTCTTACAGTTTGAAAAAAAGTGGCTAAGCAACTCAACATTCACAAAACACAGTGGCTCTTCTTAATTCAAACCTAACTGTAATAAAATGCGTTTTTACTCAATGTTTTATGAGAGCGGCATCATGCCTGGCTCTACAGTAAAACAATGACAATAACAATTGATCACATGATCAAAACAAACGCAGAACCTTCGTAGGATAGAATCGAATCCTACAAAAGCATTACCAAACCACAAAATGTAAACAATAAATCACATCTATCCCCCTAAAATGAAGATTAAAATTTATCCTACCCGGGGGGTTTTCCCACTGCCATATTTTCTCAATTCTATTGGTTCTGGCAAAAGGGTGTCCACAGAATTTGAATTCTCGTTGGTTGGAATTTCAGTGCAAACCTCTGAATTGTTCATGTGACGATCAGACTTATAGTTTACACCACCCTCTGAATCATTAACATGATTGTCATCAGGAATACTGGATCCCTGATACTTATTACACACCTGATAATTTCAAAATACAATACACTCTTCTAAACAAGGTGTTTACCAAAAATTTTCAATTACACCTTGAAGTTTCGTACACCAAGCACTTCTGCTATTTTACTTTCTGCCCAAGTACTTCCCTGGGCATAGTTTCTAACAAAACAATATCTACCTTGTATTTTTTTTTTTTTTTTTTACAACCTTATATTCATTTCTCGAGTCTCCTTCTTTCTTTTTCTGATGTTTTACTCTTTTAATTAGTCTTCTAAAATTCCCATGAAACATTATATCATCTGGTGTTTTACTCTTTTAATTAGTCTTCTAAAATTCCCATGAAACATTATATCATCTGGTGTTTTTCCTGAGGAAGAATGTATTGATCTTCTACACTCGTGTTTTAAGATTTCCCTCTGTAATTTCTTATAGCCCTCCCTTGAAAGTTTTTACTGCCCTTTCCGCCAAACCATTTGAAGAAGGATTATAAGGAGCAGGGATGATATGCTTGGTAGCATTCTCCTTCAAGAAAAATTCCATCTCTCCAGACACAAAACATTTTGCACTGTTTGAAACAAGCACAGGTATCCCAAAATTACAAAAACTATGCCTCAATCTACCAATAGTTAAAACAGATGTATTTGATTCTGTAACATGAATGTCTAGAAAAAAATCAGTATGGGCATCAATCAATATAAGAAAAAAATAATAAACATCTATTGAGCCAACATAATCTACATGTAGTCTGCTCCATGCCTTTTTAGTTTCTATTCAGGATAACGCAACAGATTTAGGACTGAAAGTTCTTAAAACAAATATCACGAGACTTTGTCATTTCAGAAAAATCCTGGTCTAATTAAGTCACTATATTCAATTATGTGTTTCAGTCTTCACAGCACTAATACCATTGTGTCCTTTATGTAGTTGTTCCAATAGTACTCCAAGTAATTCTACTGGAATAACCACACGATTACAGTACAGCGAAACATTGTTATACACGCTTAAGGGAGCGTCGCATCGCTTTTTGGAGCAGGTGAAATTAAATTTTCAAATGTGTATTTAATGAACTTAGGTATAATTACCCTTTACATTAGTGTATAATTCCTCAGGGTATTGTGTTCCTCTCATATATATATAAAGCATAGTGAAGATATAGTGAAGCTCTAGTGAAACTCTAATTACTTAATGGAAAATCCTTCCACATCATTCAGCTTGGTATGAAATGAAAGCTTATAGTCTGGGGAACAAAAATTATTGAATACATTTTATCAAACTAATGCCTCTGATTTTTTTATTAATGTGTTTCTCTGACAAATTCAAAAATGCTGCAAAATTCAGGTTTCATAAATAAAAAAATAAAATTTCTTTCATTTTTTTACTATAGAAAACAAAGAGCATAGTGTTTTCTTTCAAATGAAATAAAAATGACCAAAATCCATAAAAAAACAACCGAAGATATTACAAAAGAAATAACAAAAGCATAAACTTTACAGAACGGGGGATTTAAATTTTTACGACCATTTTTCGCGACCATTTGTTTGATGGTGTCGATGTATAGCAAATCTCCAATTGCTGATGAGGTGTGAGGTGAGGGTGAGTGGTGTGGTGTGGGTGGAGGTGGTGTAAGGTGGGCATGGCTAGTATATGCTTGCGGAGTGCTGGGTGCAGCTGTGATGCTTTCCTCCTCTTTCTTTCTTTTTCCTTCTTTTTTTTCAGTCACTCACAGGCCCTCTCTATATTCTGCCGCTTCACTCTCTTGTTTCTTATTAATTTCCCCATGATCACAGCAACAATACAGGGCGGGGAATCAAAATTGTGGCGTCCAGTGAGAGCGCCAGGAGCGACGTCACAGCAAAAATACCCTCTGTTTTACGCAAAGGGATTTGTCACATGCAATATTTCCATTCAGATACAAGTATTTAAAGTCACAAAATATCATTATTGATTGCTTGTCAGCTTTTAGAATAGGAACTATTTCTGCTGCCCAGTCACCAAATTCCACTAGATCTATGGCCCCCCCCAGATACTAGTTTGTCTAAAGCTTCTTCAACCAGTTTTATATACTTACTCGCTACAGTATGTGCTTTCTGAGTCATTTCAGATGAACTTTAGCTACCACGCTTGCTACAGGTAAATTTGAATCTGTAAAATAAATTTCCAGATAAGATCGAGTATCCAATACATTACTCAACCTATGACAACTTTCATCCAAACCTGTTAAATCAATACCAATCCTTGGCATCCTATTTTTCCCACATACAAGTAAGTTGTTATTTACATTTTCTACCCCATAAAAACAATGCCCGGTGCTAAAATAATTATATGTCACAGATGTAATCACCTTTCCTATAACCCTTTAACAGCTGATTTCTATGCTGTACTGGTAATCTCAACCTTTGAACATAATCATAACCTAGAGCTGAAACACAGCACCACTATCTACTTCAAAAGGAACCGATATTCCATCACAATCCACCACAATTTTGGTTTTAACCTTAAGGACTTCATTTTCTTTCACCTAACCTCCACAGTCTGCTAAACAAAACTACTCTCTGACGCTGTTTTCTGGTAAACTTTCACCATCCTCAGCCACCACATTTACTTTTTTTCTTATTCTTCCACTTTTCCTTGGAAAAGGCTTGTAAATAGCTACTTAGATGCTGAGAACCCATAGCCGAATTCAATATACAAACACGTTTCAGGTGTCCCTTCTTATTACAAACTGAATACATTAAGTGGAAGAATCTACAGTTAGCATTTAGATAAGGATATCCTTAATGTTTCATTCCTAAAGAGCTAATATTACAATGTAAAACAACCTCTTCAAATAAACTTACTTTTTCTATGCAGAAAGATTTTTTTTCATATATCAATAATCTTTTAAGTGTCTTTAGAATTCTTTGGCTGTAGATCTAAATTTTCTGCTGTCAAATTAGAAAAATACACTTCTGCATCTATAGCCATAAACAGTTGATCTCTAACTCAACTGTCAAAAGCATCCCCAAAACTACACTTTTTAGCAAGGGATTTTAAATATGTATACAATCTTTGCAAAGTTTCACTTTTGTATTCCTTTCTTTACTATATATTTATCGACGCACGGTGGTAAGAAGGCTTTACAACAAAATGCGTTTGCAAACTTTGTACAGTGCCTTTATACCCCACCTCATACGGTAGTTTCGGAGCTGAGACACATACCAAAACACTGTAAGTCTCTGTTTCTACAGACATCAGCATTTTTTTCTTAGTGTCATCACTGATATTTGTATGAAAAAAAATGTTCTTCCAACAATAAGAACCAGACCTGAGTAAAAGCAGCAACGACTGCAACAGTACTGTAGGAGAGAGGGCAAACGCAGAGTATGGGATCCAATATATTTGACGTTTCGCCCAGTAGGGCTTCTTCAGAAGAAGCCCTGCTGGGCGAAACGTCAAATATATTGGATTCCATACTCTGCGTTTGGCCTCTCTCCTAAAGAACCAGACCTCCAATTTTATCTTCTTTGGATCAAAAGGATCAATCCTCCCATGAGCACTGGAAGCCATATTTAAGTTTATTCAATCTCACAATTCTTCAATTGTAGTCAAAATCCATTGGTATTCTATCATAAAGCAATTAAAACTGTGAATCTCTCCTACCAGATAAAAACGAGGTTTATAACTTGCTGGCGATCTATAGGAAGTCGGCTTCTTTAATGAATTCCTCTTCAACAGGAACTAAAACGCAGGCCAAAACCTCGATACCACTCCAAGGCACCTCCGATCTTTTTTAATCTTCGTTGCCATTATAACAAAATGCGTTTTCAACTCAAGGTTTTATTAGAACGGCAGCCGACTTGACTCCCCAATAAAGCAAACCATAATGATACCAATCGATCATTGATCAAAACAAACACAGAACATTCGCAGGAGAGAACTGAATCCTACAAAGGCATAAGGAAATCACAAAATGTAAACAAGAGAACAAAAGACATTATCTAATGAAAAAACCAACATATCACATCATTTTATAGGGAAACTTCAAGAAGTTTATACATTCCTGACTATCGCTGAGAGCTCACATGATAATGTCAAAGACAAGATTTTCAGTGCATATGAACTTGTGCCAGAAGCATATAGGATAGTTTGTCTCACAAATCAATAAAACCTGCCAACAGTGGTTCATGGCTACCAAAGTGAATAATCTAGATGAGTTAATTGAAATACCTAAAACAGAACAATTTAAAATTTGTGCTGACAGTGATACAAGGATATATTTAGAGGATCAAAAGTCCTCTCATCTTACAAAAGCAATCACTCTTGCTGATGAGTATTCTCTGGAACATAAGCGTGCATATGATTAATCTTTTTGGAGAATGAAAAAATACAACAATAATCATATACTCGTACATAACTAATACTAGATGGGAAACATTATCCAATAATCCAGGAAAAGTGCCGAAAAAGACATTATGATAATGAGCACTACACTCAAAATAGGCAAACTCTTACCTCTTTTATCCAGTGTAGTTAAGGGGATCACATCTCAAACTAAAGGAACAGTATAATCACTCTCCTTCTAAACCAATTTGGATTCATACTTTTAACCAAAAAGTTAATGATGGCCGAAAGAACCATCCTGAAAATACATTGGAGAAAGCAACTCCAGTTCTTAGCAAAGATAAACCTTGTCTTCTTGTATCATCTAAAACTGTGATGTCCAGGTTCATGGCCTAGATTTTGACCCTTTTATATCAAAAGGCATTATTTCTACATCTGAAAATAGTCCACGTCACCCCATCTCTATTCAGAGTGACAACGAGGCCAAACAGACCCTCGTGTTGAGAGACACTTTAACTGATCCCACTAAATCTTATTTCCACAAGGATGTAATAATATATAGATTAGGTGAATCCTAAATATGCAAGTTGCACAAACAACATCACACTTCCCCTTTGATAACAGAAGTCATTATTGCTTGTACAGTTTCTTTGCCTATACCCAATGTCCAAGTATTATCATCAAATGATTTAGCAAAAGAAGAAGCATACACTCCTGTAGCCACAGATCCTCCTACGAAGAAAAACTTCCTTCCCAATACTATACAAGTATCTCTTCTAGTATGTTGTTATGCGCTCACAATCTTGATATAGAAATCATGGAATCAAGTAGAATAATTCTAAAGTGGGATCTCAAATTGAAACTGTTAATAAGGGCTAGGAAATCAATTTAATTTCTATAGCTGAAATCAAACGGGAGATGACCAAATGTAAGAAAACAGAAGATCTTTCCCAGAAATTTGGACCCACAGAGTTCAAAGAGTCCCAATTTCCCACAAATGTAAAGATCTTGAAAACAAAAAAGCCAACGATGGAAATGAAATCAAGTATGGTCGTCCATGACACTAAATATGTTTTCACAAGGTTAAAAAGGAAATAGTAACCCAAGTATTTTCAAACTTTTCAACCTGACCGAGCCTCATAAACCACAGAACCGTGGTGATATCTATGGCTGAAAAAAAAATTAGAATTCTCTAAAATTACTCGTCCAAAGGTTCCAATGAAAAATGTTGTCAAAAAGCAGAAATAGGCCTACGAGAGCCAAAGAATAGACTATGTGGTGTTCAGCATACTACAAGGGATAGGGTATCATTTTCTCGCCTATCAGATCAGTGTGTTCCTACAGAGGATCCTAAAAGTGAATATCGATATCACTATACAAATAAAGGTGTGTTAATGCGGAAGAGGTTGCCGTTTCATAGGTCCCTTACACCGTCTTGGGATGGATCACATCAAAGTGTTATCTCATATTCCTAAAGACCACACATTCTTCTTATGGGTCATGATACTCACTTGGAAGAGCATCCATGGGAAAGAAACACCCTGAATGATAATAATCACTTACACTGACCCCATGAATATAAAGAAGTGACAAAAGCTGAAGAGGCCACAAATAAGAAAGAAGTGAATTCTGTTACTAACGCTGAGAATGAGTTGCAGTGTCCCATTTGTAGATATTTCAATAGACCTCTTTCTTCATCTCCGTAAAAAAAATACAGACAAACGAAAAAATAGTTTTATTGTCCTCGCAGATTTACCCAACAAGGCAAAAAATTCATATGCTGACATAATGCAAATAAAAAACATTAACATAATATTTTGTTCATTCCTTGTGGAATACTTTGACCGTGCTGACATTGATGTTATCAACGTCGAAGACGCGTTCGTCGGGAACCTTGCGGTCGAGTGGGTAGCCCATGGGTCTCTTGTCGGGATAAACTTCTCCGTGGGAGCCACAGTAGCCATGGGTGCTGCCGTGATCATCGGCGGCTGGATTGTCATGTGTAGCATCATCACCACTGGTAATTGCCACGAAGAGGTTGAACTCCATACCCTCGGACTTGCCCTTAGGTAAGAGCATCCTGGCGGGGTGTCCACAGGCCCTGACATCCGAGTGAACTAAGTCTTTTCCAGCTGCAACAGCGTCATCGGCTTCCTTGATGAGGTCATGGAAAGGTACGCGGTCGGGGATGGTCACTGAAGACTCGGAACCCTTGCGCTCGATTATCTGGTGTTTTCCGTTTACTGGAAGAAAGAATTGCTGGATTAGTTAACTATACATCTACCATAGAGGTATAACAAGTAGGTACTCATTCACATAAAGAAATAATTCTGAAATGAACAACAGAGCTCCTATTTAATTTACTAACATATTTTGATGGATTCATTTTGAGGGATACCAATTATACTAAGCTTGCTTAGAAACAGGTCAGTACTTACAGTGAGTCCAGAACTTGTCCATCTCAATGCAGCCCCATCGGTACTCGTCAAGGTGAAGTTCGATGCCATTGTAGTCGTGTTTGGGGCAAAGGTAGATTCGAACGGTGGCGGTATCTTCGTGATCGGAGTCAACCCCAATCTTGTAGGTGAATGGCTTATGGTTGAGACGCTTAACGAAGGTAGAGATTGCCACATCGTCGATTTCTTCTGTGTCGTCAAGAGCATTGGTGAGATCAATCTCGAAATCTTCAAAGTAAGTCGACAGGTCGCCATCAATCTCTACCTCGGTGACATGGGCATTTGCATAGCCGATTTCTTCTGCAGTGTAGGGTTTGAGTTTGTCCTTGTGTAGCTTGAAGAGACTGTCCATGTACTTGTGGAGCCTGAAGAAGGAGGGGTCACGAGTAGCGGTCTCGAAGTGCTCCATGACACCCGGTGGCATGTTGAACTTGCCCTTGGGATCGGCCTGCCTTCCCAACATCATGTGAGCGTAGTTATGAAGAGCACCATAATATGCTGCGTTGGGGCTGCTGGTGGAAGATTCAACAACGTCTCCCAAGATATCGATACCATGGTCATTGTCGAGGTAGATGGGAGTTCCGTCCTTGGCGACGATGTATCCGTGTGAGATTGCGTCCCTGATGCGGCTCTCCATCTCCTTCATATCTCTGATGCGCGCAACGCCTTCGACAGCCTCGAAAACCTTGTTGTCAGGACGGGAGGGGAACTCTCCTCCGTACCTGTAGGTAGTGTGGGGAGCAAATCCTTCTTTGATGGGTCTGCTCCAGTACAGCTCATCGACCACGGGAAGGTAGTTGGAAAGACGTTCGGCATCGAAACGAGCAGTCAGCTGGTGATGGACCCAGAAGAAGAGTTCTCCCTTCCTGTCGATTTTGTCTCCATGCCACCAGAAGGGGAAGTCCATGTGCCAGTGAACGTGGTGGGAGTTCATGCCGACGTCCTCTCCGAAGTAAGCCACACGTTGTTCGGGGTTCTTGCGAGAGCCAGTGAACTCCATGTGGAACTTGGCAGGCGTCTGTGTCATCTTGGCAGTATAAGCCTTCTGGATAACCTCGGAGTTGGTGAACATGTGAGGTGTCACCTCATACAGAGGAGGAAGGATGACTCCATCGCATACGGTTGAGTGGGTGACAGCCACGTATAGGGCATACACGAATTCTCCCTCGTTCATGCGTTCACGGAAGTAGGCGGCCGTATCCTTGAAGTGGTCAAAGTCGGTGCTCTCCAACAGGGCATCGACGAGCATGAGGGCTTCTTCCCTTTGACGGGGGTTGAAGAGAGAGAACCAGTGCTTCTGTTCAAGAAGTCGGTGATCGTCATATTCCTTCTTGAGCAACTCTCCGGCACCAGTAGGTACGAAGCTGGTGGAGGCCTCTTTCAGGTCAGCGAATTTGGATCGGATTGGTTCTGTGATTTTGAAGAGGAGTCGATTGATGGCTTGTTGTTTGTGGGCCACATCAGCCCCTGATGCGACGGCCAGAACGGCCGCGATGAGAAGAAGCCACTTCATGCTTGAACGCTGCTGGCACCGGGTGTGAGTTTGTAGCGGGAACCTGTCCCCTTTTTATACCCGCTCGTGTGATAACAGTTTCCAAGGCGTCCTTCTAATCAGCACTTAATTTTTCTGTTTTATTCGAGTACCTCGACTTATCGCCGGGATGGAGGTCATTATTATAGGGAACCGGTTTGTCACCTCCAGGGATGTTTTATTTCGTCCATTTCTGGGATTTTCCAGAAGCCATTTTCTATCCAGATATTGAGAGGCTTAGCAATAATTTAGAGATTAAATAGATTACATGAATTAAGTGTTCCAGATGACGTGTAATAGATCGCAACTTTGCTTTAATATTTAGTAATTGCATTATACGTTGATCACAAGTTTGCAAAATTATGTATTTGTCAAAATATGCCCTGATAGTTTTAGCATGGTTCAGGAACATTTCTGTTAACAGGAGAAGTATTTACCTGAAAACCTGGCATGGTACTAGTGAAATGTATTTCTGTTCATCAACACTTTTTTTTTCAACGTGGTTCATATTTCCGTGCCTATAGAATATCCTCTGCAATATTTTTATCTCCTATATTCCTCGAATAGTTTATCCATATTTTTAGAAAGGTTCTTGTCTAACGTTAACATTTAGTTTCATACCTCAGTTTGTTTCGGTATACAAGCTCAATAGATAAACTGCAATGTTTGTCCTCAAGGCATTGCAACGGATATAATTATTCGATTCGTTTATTTACTGCATCATCCTAACTAGAGATAATTTAGAGTATTTCTGCGTGGCACTTTCACACTCATTTTTTATGTGTTTCACGACATCTCACGTATTCCGCTGCAAGAGGGGTGGGGGCTGTTGGAATATGTTTTTCCTAAAGTATCTTAGGAAACCCATCGGTGATGAGTTGAGGGTTGTGGATCTGGCTGAGAAAAGAAGTGGATGTTCCATCGTCGCCAACGTCACTTGACAGGCATTCCAGCAAAGGTAAAGTATCTTGCAGAGTTGCCTTATTTGGGATTAATGAATTATTTTTTGAAAGGAAAGTACATAAGGACAGTAGGAAAGGATTTTAGCCAGAATGGGGAGCAGTTACCAGTGTAGTTCTACAAGAATCAGTGCTAGCACCTGTGATGTTTCTTAACTGTGTTAATAACACGATAGAAAGTAAACAATCTATGCCAGTATGTTTGCGCATGATGTAAAGAATGCAAAAAGAGGAGGGATGCAGGCAAAATTACCTAGACACTATATTCACATGTTGCCAGGAATGGAAAAAAAATGCAAAGATTGAGATATTGGTAACAACTCTAAAAGGCTATCTGAACTATTCCATGAAACGAGATTCCACTACAAAAATTACAAGCAAAAATATCTATACACTACGTATATTCACATGGAACCAAGAATGAAAGAAATACAAAGTACTGGAAATGAGCAACAGTTCACTGCTGCAGAAAATTGAATCAGTTTGCAAAAATATCTAGATACTATATGCACATGAAACCAAGAATGGAAGAAATGCAAAGTATTGGAAATGAGCAACAGCTCTAAAAGACTATCTTTGAACTATTCCACGAGAAGAGGTTTTGTGACAAAATCAAAAGGGGAGATAGATTTAGGAGTGTTAAAAACACCTCACACCCCTATTAGTAGCACTGTTGTGGAGACATATGGACTGCTAGCATTTGGGTCAGTGTATGATTCCCAAACAAGATGAAGAATATAAGCAAGATCAACAAAAAACAGAGGGCAATAACCATATTGTCCCTCTGCATGGCAGATAAACGGATGAAGAGATTATCCATCCGAGAGCTAGTATTTGGGTCAGTGTATGATCCCCAAACAAGATAAAGAATATAAGCAAGATCAACAAAAAACAGAGGTCAATAACCATATTGGCCCTCTGCATGGCAGATAAACCATATTAGCAGAATCTAAAAGTACTATATCTGCCAACTTTGAAAGAGCCAAAGAGAAAAAAATTATATGGTTACAACAGTTAGGTCGATAAAGGGAATAGACTACTTTGACAGAATAGATCTCTTGTTTAGGGATGGGAGGGCTTTTAGAAATCGTGAGAACAGATTAAGAAAGACTAAATGTGTAAAAGATGTGAAGAAATACAGTTTTCCATATAGATGTATGTTGTAAGGGGAGAGGCGTAAACACCAGACTCAAAGAGTATTTTGATAAAACATTTCGGATCTACATTCAAGAAATCACAATTTTGCATTGAACTCTGTGATTTCATTGCATGATAATCAAAACTGTTTTTTTTTCTTCTTCTTTTTTTTTGTAATGATTCTAGCATGCCCTTCAGACGTTTCCTTTGACAACACTAGTCCTCAAAATTAAACTTATTTTTGTACCCAAATTCAAAGTGAACTCAATTGTGTTTTTATGCAAAATTCCAATACTTTTTCAGAATTTCTCTATGAGGCATTACTTTAATGACATGCTAATTAATGGAGTACAGTTGTTATAAAGAAATATTATAATAGAAAAATTATGCCTGGCAGACAAATTCTGAAAACATAATTGAATTTTGCATAAAAAGACACGACTAAATTCATCTACTTAATTTCTAGGACGAATTTTTTTTTCCTTTTGTTGATCAGTGTAATTTGCTTTGGAAAATCCGATACAGGTAAGTCTTAATTATTAGGTATTTTTCTCGTGGCAGATGGTAAATCAAGATTTTTTACAGAGCGCTTGGATTTTTATGTGCAGAAATAGTAATCTGAAATGTGGGTCTTACACTCTCTCTAAACCATAGTAATTGAAAACGGGCGGATTCTTATCATGGTCACTCACTGTTCACCCGCAATGATGCTGATATGACTTTTTAATCAGAGGTGTAAAATGGCGGTTTTACGATTTAAATGTTAATTCACCACATATGTAGCAAAATAGTTTGGGCTGTTTGTGCAGTTTCTCTGCATTATGATAGGGTAAAGTATATATAAATTTTGTAAATTCTTGTGAAATACCAGACAATTAATTTCAAAGCACCACTGAGTCAAACTAATTCCAACCACACCTGTATTTTTCTCAACAAAAGGTAACTTCAATAAAATCTACTGCGTTTGGTTTTGTCGCTACAAAATTTCCCCATGATAAAGAGATAGGAAGAACGATGTATATATATATATACATATATATATATATATATATACATATATGTCTATATATATATATATATGTATATATATACATTTATACATATATACATATATTTATATATATATATTTATATATATATATATATATATATATATATATATACACATACATATAACA
>NC_134787.1:2263776-2283776 GCF_046742065.1 Oratosquilla oratoria | reverse complement strand
TGCTCTCTCAAACTCAATGATGATACGGGAAGGATCACAACCATGTTCTTCAAGCATCCTGAGCAAGACTTCGTAGCTGGATTGAGTCTTCCGTTGAAGAAAGGCATAGGTGAGGGGTATGAAAACACCATCAACTCTTCCCTGGATAACATACAGTTGCATAAAGACTGACGGGGCCATGGTAAAGTTGTCATCCATGCACCGAGTATCTGCTGCTAGCTGCTGGAGATGTTCTTCTGTGACGAAGATGATGACACGCTCATCAGAATCGGGAGCGCTGTCATGTAGAAGGAACTGAACTGGAGAGTCGCCTGCTGTCACAGCCCATTCACCACTGATGATAAGTTCATGAAGAGACTGGGGCTCTTTGGGACGGTTACTGACACGGACCCTCCTCAGCACACGCTTGCATGTATCAGCAGCTGGTAAATGAGCTTTCACTGCATCAGCAACACTGTCATTGGCAAACTGAAGATCTGGTTAATTTGTCAAGGCTGGTAGTTGCTTTCCTCTTCATACCTGGCCGGCACTTCTCCACGTCAACAGCAACATCATCAGCTGGATGGCAATGGTCAATATGTACAAAGGGAGACTGGTGATCCTTGGTGGTTACAACAATGCCTGGGCATCTAACAGGACGATCATGTTTGACACATGGATCATGTTTGACACATCGCCAAGTTAACTTATCAGCTGTGGCAGAGCAATGTTTCTTGATATACATGAAACCATCCAGACAAAGTTTCAGACCACCACGTTTAGTAGTGATTAACTCTATACTAACTAATACAGACAGGGCTAAGTTATGGTAACACACACCACTGATCAACTTGCAACACTGAATGACCATCTCCAAAATCCTGTTTTATATATATATATATATATATATATATATATATACATATATATATATATACATATATATACATATATACACACACACACACACATATATATATATATATATATATATATATGTACACAAAAATGTTACTCACAACTGGGTTAGTCATTATCAAAGGACGTCTGATATAGGCTCATTTCCTCGGGATTAAAGCAGTCTTCCACTTTGATTCCTGCTCAGCACTGAGTTGGAAGTGAGTTCATACATATACTTAAGTAAATCAAGTTAAAATTAAGTTCCTATGTAAGTCCTTATGTATTTTAGTTGAGTGTAAATTATATTTGTTATTTTTTTATTTTGTTGCTAAGAAATTTAATTTTTGGGATTATGAAAAAAACCTTACTGCACTGTGACCAGTAGTCAGTCTTTTAGTTTAGTGTAAATCATATATATATATATATGTATATATATATATATATATATATATATATATATTCAAAGAAATAAAAAAAATTGGCATTATATAAAAAGAAAAAAATCCCGCTTACTGCACTTTAACCAGTACTCAGTATTTCAGTTTAGTGTAGATTATATATATATATATATATATATACATGTGTGTGTGTGTGTGTGTGTGTGTGTGTGTGTGTGTGTGTGTGTGTGTGTGTGTGTGTGTGTGTGTGTTGTCCTTGTTGTTTTTTATAATTTTGGGGTTATATAAAAAAAAATCCCCTTACTGCACTGTGATTAGTAGTCAGTCGTGCTTTGGGTCACATACACGCAGTATCTATGTTAATGAATAACAAAATGATCTTTAGAAACTAATTGGCCGAAACGTCCACCCTTGCCAAAGTATTTGGCCGAAAGATCCTGGTCCGAAAGATCCTGGCCGAAACATCTGTGGCCGAAACGTCCGTTCACCTGGCAGGAATGGGGGAGGAGTAGCATTTTTCGTTGAAAATACAATAAATTGTATTATCAACAATTCGATTAAGCAAGAGGATAGTACGGAATCTATTTGGGTGGAGATTATAGACAAGAATAAGAAGCTTATTATTGGCGTCCTGTATAGATCTCCTAACCTCAGCATTGAGCAGACTGATCCCCTGATTCATGAAATTCGTAAGGCTTCCCAGTACAAAACGTTGCGATAATGGGAGATTTTAATTATAGAAACACTGACTGGGAAATTTTAGTAGGAGACCAGGAAGTAAAACTTTTCTTAGACGTGGTGCAGGATAACTTCCTAAAAAAAATGATTACCGATCCTACGAGGGGAGAGAATACTTTGGACTTAATCTTAACTAATAATGAGCACCGAGTAACGCAAAAGTGGGAGATAATCTAGGCTCTAGCGATCATCAAGAAATAATATTAAATATCATTTGGGAACAATTATAAGGTATGAATAACGTTCAAGTACCTGACTTCAGGAGAGCCAATTTTGACAAGATGAGAAAATATATGAGACATTTGATCACTTACGGAACCGACCCAGGGGACTGTGACGGGGTCAGATATACGGTCAGTCCGAACGTAATTAGCGCGGCCAGGGGTCGGGTCACGGAGGATATGCGTACCTTGAGTCACGTCACTTGCGGGTGCGGGGTCACTAGCCAGGTCAGCGATTTGGACGAAATATATAGTAACCTAACAGATTTAATTCTAAATGCACAAAATTAATTTATTCCCCTCAAATCAATGCGGAAAAAATAGTAATACTCCCAAATAGATGACGAATAGGCTGAAACATGAGATCGGAATGAAAAGAAGACTCTACGTAATAATTAAAAACGAGGAAACACACCTTAGTTTCAAATATAACGATATGGCAAACCTGGTTAAAAAGAATACGCGCACAGCAAAACGTAAGTATGAAATTAAGGTTGCCAGACAAGCGAAATCCAATCCAAAGGGCTTCTTTCTTCTCTACACAACAAGAAATAAGGAAAGGATAGCCTCAATTCAAAATTACTAAAATGTCATGATAGAATCGGTGTTTACTAAGGTGAGGTTAGATAAAGTATCTGTCTGCGATCCGATTTTCAGTGGGGATGAAGAAAGTAGACAATCTAATATCAGTAATAATAATATTAGTAAGGTAGAAGTAGTCAAGCAGATTGAAAGACTTAAAGCTACAAAATCCCCGGGACCAGGCGAAAATTTTCCGAGAGTGCTTAAAGAGTGTAAATTTGAAATCTGCGACCAGATAACAGAAATATTTAATAAGCCGGTAGACACTGGTTTTGTGCCTATTGCTTAGGGGCAGGCAAACGTTGTTCCTGTTTTCAAAAAGGGAGATAAATCGTCTATATGCAACTACAGGTCAATCAGTTTGACATCAGTTATAGGTAAAATGCTTGAATCAATAATAGTTAATAGACTCAGAGAACACATCGAGAGACATAATTTGATTCGTGACACACAGCATGGTTTCTCCAAGAGTAAGTCCTGTGTGACTAACATACTATTCTTTTACACTAAAGTATACAAGGCGTCAGATAACAATGATAGTTACGATGTTATTTACCTTGACTTTAGCAAAGCGTTCGACAAGGCGCCCCGTCAGAGACTACTAAATAAAATCAAAGCCCACGGCATAGGAGAAGTGTTAGAATGGATTACAGCTTGTATCAATGACAGAAAACAGCGGGTCACCATAAATGGTGTAAAATCCAGATAGGGTGTGTGTTTCTAATGGGGTTGTCCAGGGCTCGATTTTGCGTCTCTTATTTTTCATTATGTACATAAACGACTTGGACAAAGGGATTAATAGTGGTGTTAGTAAGTTTGCGGACGACACTAAAATAGGACGCCTAATTAGGTCAGGAGACGACGCCGAGATTCTGCAGTATGATCTTAATAAATTGTTAACATGGTGGGTGAAATGGCAATTGAACTTCTATATCTCAAAGTGCAGCGTGTTAAACGTAGGGCTACACAACCCCGAAAACAGATATAGCTTAGAAAACACGTTTTTAGAGAAAACTGAGCGCGAGAGAGACTTGGGAGTTCTAGTGAGTTCTGACCTTAAATCCAGGAAACAGTGCATTAGCACCGGGGATAAACTAAACAGAGCATTAGGTTTCATTGCTAGGACGGTTACAAATAGAAGTGCTGAGGTAATTATCAAACTCTAGCGATAGTTAGACCCATCCTTGATTATGCGGTACAGTTTTGGTCTCCATCTTATAGAATGGACATCAATTCACTAGAATCAGTACAGAGGAGAATGACCAAAATTATACATTGGCTCAGAAATTTATCTTACGATGAGAGGCTTAGGCACCTTAACTTACACTCTCTGGAAAGACGCAGAGTGCGGGGTGATCTAATTGAGATGTTTAAAGTGGATCAAAGACTTTAACAAAGGTGACGCAAACATTGTCATCATAGTAAGACAACAGGGCAGGACTTGCACTAATGGATTTAAACTGGGCAAACTGAGATTTAAGAAGGAAATAGGCAAGAATTGGTTTACTAATAGGGTGATCAACGAATGGAACAGACTTAGTAACCGTGTTGTGAGCGCTGAAACTATCAGTCGTTTTAAGAATAGGTTAGACAACTTTAAGGATGGGGATGACAGATGGTTGTGTTAGCGTGGTATGTCGTACATCATACCATTATCGTACATTGTACTGGTGTGTTGCTTGTTTGGGAATTATATGTTTCCCCCTCTTTATAAGATTGTCATATGTTTTGTTGTTTGTTGTTTTATTATTTATTGTAATTATGTGTAATCAGTGTATATTTGTAATTATATTGGATATCGCATAATGCGATGCACGTTTTCTCGACAAGTGGCAACACTGGCTTGGAGTCAGTGCTGAGCCAGCTCTCGTTGTATACACACGCATAGTTGTCAGTGAATACAGTGTATTTCCCACAACCTGATTTTCATTTCTCAACCACCTGGTACATGGTAATGGACAAGGAACTGCCTAGTGTAGGCTTCATGGTCTCTTCCAGTCTCCTTCATTCTTGTGTTCTCATGTTCAATGTGTTTCAATATTCATATGATAAATTTTTATGTACTTTATAAAGGTTTTTTCTAGGTCTAAGTAAACACAATGCACCCAGTCTTCTCTCTGTTGGAGTACATTAATTGCTCCCGAGTGAAAGCTTACTAGGTTCGACACATGAAATTCCAGATCGGAAACTTACTTGATTGTCAACGAAAATGTTGATTTCTTAAAGTTATTCAACCCAATGATCCTTCACAATTCTCTCACACAATGTTACTATCATCTCAGTCAAGGGCATCAGTCTGAATTCCAACAGTATCTCTTTCATTTTTCTTAAACGATTAGACAACTTTATGGATGGGGATGACAGGTGGTGATGGATACGGAGCTGCCCAGTGTAGGCCTTATGGTCTCTTGCAGTCTCCTTTATTCTTATGTTCTTATGGTATCATCCGTACACTTTCCAATCCTGTGTGTGTGTGTTTGTGTGTGTGTGTGTGCGTGCTTGCGCGTTTTATGCGGAAACAGAGGATGAAAAGGTGCTCATAAATTTTGCTGCTGAATTTGAGTTCACTACTTCTTCGCAAGCATTCATTTATTTTCCTGAGATAAAAGACAATCACCTGGATTTCTGGTCAAAATTTAGCATTTTTCTATTAAAACCGAATAGAACTTTAGGATCCAAATCAAGCTCCATTTGTTACTTTTTATCTATATATCATGCGTAAAGTGATGTCTTGCAAAAGATGATACAGTTTGAGGTAGATATTCTAAATAAGAATTTATATTATCTACTTAAAGAGAAAAAATACCTTTATGATTTTTTCTACCGTTTCTTTTTTCATCATCAGACAAGACTTGTTTATCTTCTCAATTGTAAATCTCTCTGTATTCCCGAAAAGTGTCTCCATAACCCTCCTACCTACGTTTAGGTGAAATATACAGATGTAAATATACTGCTCTATTCTCGTTGCTTACCCTTCAAAGCAAAAAGTCAAAAGATGACAAAGGCTTGGATTTAAGAATGACATTCTATTCATTCCTTGTGGTATATTTTGACGGTGCTGACATTGATGTTTTCAACGTGGAAAATGCTGTCGTCGTGAACCTTATTGTCGAGCGGATAGCCCATGGGCCTTTTGTAGGGATAAATTTGTCGGGATAAAACATGTATAGTATTGAAAATGGGTAATAGCTCTAAAAGACTATCTTTGAACTGTTCCCTGAGAAGCTATTCGATTACAAAAGCAAATGAGGATATGAATTTAGGAGCGCTGATAGCAGATAACCAATCACTTGACAACCCTATCAGTAGGATTGTGGAAGAGACATATGGACTGCTGCGGAAGATTAAAGTGGTTTTTATTATATGGATAAAGAATGTATTTCCATAGTCTTCTTTTCTGAGTTTGGGTAAAAGAAATACAGTGAAAGGAAAAACTATTTTTATTCTCCTCATCGTTTGACATTTAAGTCAGAAAGTCAGGCAATGACAGATTTGAAAGGAAAAGATTAGTTTAAAGTGTGACATATTGCTCATTCCTTGTGGAATACTTTGACAGTGCTGACATTGATGTTATCAACGTCGAAGACGCGTTCGTCGGGAACCTTGCGGTCAAGTGGGTAGCCCATGGGCCTCTTGTCGGGATAGACTTGTCCGTGGGTACCACAGTATCCATGGTTGCTGTCGTGCTCATTGGAGGCTGGGTCGGGATGTGTAGCATCATCACCACTGGTAATTGCCACGAAGAGGTTGAACTCCATACCCTCGGACTTGCCCTTAGGTAAGAGCATCCTGGCGGGGTGTCCACAGGCCCTGACATCCGAGTGGACTAGGTCTTGACCAGCATCAACAGCGTCATCGGCTTCCTTGATGAGATCATGGAAAGGTACGCGGTCGGGAATGGTCACTGAAGACTCGGAAGCCTTGCGCTCGATTGTCTGGTGTCCTTTATTCACTGAAAAAAATAATTGTTGGATTAGTTAACTATACTTCTACCATAGAGGTATAACAAGCAGGTACTCATCCACATAAAGAAATAATTCTGGAATTAACAACAGAGCTCCTGTTTGATCCACTCACACATTTAACTATCATTTTGAGGGATACCAATTATGCTAAGCTTGCTTAGAAACAGGTCAGTACTTACAGTGAGTCCAGAACTTGTCCATCTCAATGCAGCCCCATCGGTACTCGTCAAGGTGAAGTTCGATGCCATTGTAGTCGTGTTTGGGGCAAAGGTAGATTCGAACGGTGGCGGTATCTTCGTGATCGGAGTCAACCCCAATCTTGTAGGTGAAGGGCTCATGGTTAAGACGCTTAACGAAGGTAGAGATTGCCACGTCGTCGATTTCTTCTGTGTCGTCGAGAGCATTGGTGAGATCAATCTCGAAATCTTCAAAGTAAGTCTTCAGGTCGCCTTCAATCTCTACCTCGGTGACATGGGCATTTGCATAGCCGATTTCTTCTGCAGTGTAGGGTTTGAGTTTGTCCTTGTGTAGCTTGAAGATGTTGTCCATGTACTTGTGGAGCCTGAAGAAGGACGGGTCACGGGTGGCTGTTTCAAAGTGCTCCATGACACCGGGTGGCATGTTGAACTTGCCCTTGGGATCGGCCTGTCTTCCGAGCATGATATGGGCATAGTTATGAAGGGCACCGTAATATGCTGCGTTGGGGCTGGTGGTGGAAGATTCAACAACGTCTCCCAAGATATCGATACCATGGTCATTGTCGAGGTAGATGGGAGTTCCGTCCTTGGAGACGATGTATCCGTGTGAGATTGCGTCCCTGATGCGGCTCTCCATCTCCTTCATATCCCTGATGCGCGCAACGCCTTCAACAGCCTCGAAAACCTTGTTGTCAGGACGGGAGGGGAACTCTCCTCCGTACCTGTAGGTAGTGTGGGGAGCAAATCCTTCTTTGATGGGTCTGCTCCAGTAGAGCTCATCGACCACGGGAAGAAAGTTGGAAAGACGTTCGGCATCGAAACGAGCAGTCAGCTGGTGATGGACCCAGAAGAAGAGTTCTCCCTTCCTGTCGATTTTGTCTCCGTGCCACCAGAAGGGGAAGTCCATGTGCCAGTGAACGTGATGAGAGTTCATGCCGACGTCCTCACCAAAGTAAGCCACACGCTGTTCGGGGTTTTTGCGAGAGCCAGTGAACTCCATGTGGAATTTGGTAGGGGTCTGGGTCATCTTGGCTGTGTAAGCCCTCTGGATAACCTCGGAGTTGGTGAACATGTGAGGTGTCACCTCATACAGAGGAGGAAGGATGACTCCATCGCATAAATCAGAGTGGGTGACAGCCACGTACAGGGCATACACGAATTCTCCCTCGTTCATGCGCTCACGGAAGTAGGCGGCCGTGTTCTTCAAGTGGTCGAAGTCGGTGCTTTCCAGCAAGGCGTCCACAAGCATGAGGGCTTCCTCCCTCTGACGAGGGTTGAAGAGAGAGAACCAGTGCTTCTGTTGGAGAAGTCGGTGATCGTCATATTCCTTCTTGAGCAACTCTCCGGCACCAGTAGGTACGAAGCTGACGGAGGCCTCTTTCAGATCAGCGAATTTGGATCGGATTGGTTCTGTGACTTTGAACAGGAGTCGATTGATGGCTTGTTGTTTGTGGGCCACATCAGCCCCTGATGCGACAGCCAGAACGGCCGCGATGAGGAGAAGCCACTTCATGCTTGATCGCTGCTGGCACCGGGTGTGAGTTTGTAGCGGGAACCTGTCCCCCTTTTATACCCGCCCGTGCGATAACAGTTTCCAAGGCGTCCTTCTAATCAGTACTTAATTTTTTCATCCGAGTACTTCGGCTTATCATAGAAATGAATGTCATTATTACAGAGAACCAGTATGCGGCCTCTGGGCGTTTTTTCATAGTCCATTTCTGGGATGTTACATAAACCATTTTCAATCTAGTTATTGAGAGGTCTATGTTTCTGATCTAAGGTTTGACAATAATTCACGAAAATTGTATGAATTAAGTATTCCAAACGACGTGTAATGGATCACAACTTTGCCCTTAATTTCATTACACCAAGATCACAAGTTTGCAAATCTATGTATTTTCAAAAATTGTCCTAATATTTTTAGCATGGCCTTGGAATGTTTATTTTAACAAGAGAACTGAATACCTGAAAACCTGGCATAGTGCCAATCATTTGTATTCCTGTTTTTTCTTTTTTTTTTCTAACAACGTACTTACAAAATATCTTCAGCAATATTTACATCTCATTTTTGCCTCGAGTAGTTTATCCTCGTGTCTAGTAATGTTTTGCCTCACAATGAATTTTATATCCCAATTCGCCTCCGTATACAAGCTCAATAAATATACTGCAATGTCTGTCTTCAAGTGTCTGCTACGGATATGATTATTCGACACATTTATTTACTGTATCACTTAAATTCAAATTAATTTAGAATACTCCTGCGTGATACTTTCACATTCATTTTTTGTTTCACGATATCTCACATATTCCGCCACCTGACTTTACATGTTTCAGTTCTTACTTATTCCATAGCGTTACGCAATGAGTGTTTTTTTTTCCGCTGATGTTTGTAGAAAAAGGGCATTTACTCAGTCTTCATTAATTGCGCAACTACTTTGAGTTTCTTCTCCATAGCGTAGGTATGGTAAGTTTATCTATTTAAACTTAGCTTTGTTTATGGCAGTTTTGGTTCTATAAGGCTAGGATAGAGTAGATGGATTGGACCACGATGCGGAACATCTGCTGTACAAGTTTTGCCCTCTGCTTTCACTTTTGAAAGCGGCACCGGAGATAATACTAATTTTACCCTTCATATGAACAGCGAACACCGTCATCTACCAGATGGAGAATCCTGTACATCGTTCCAAGTATCAATATAATCAAACTGTTATTGGAAGGAAAATGTTCGCTGGCTGCAATCTCCTTCTCCTGCAATCAAATATGGGAAAAATATGTAAGCAGAGACAAGAAAAAGCGAAAGAATGTTAGTTGCATAGTGCAAATTTGCCTGTTGAATAAGAATTGCTCAAAATACGCAAACTGATCCTTGGAATGGACCGACCACTGCGTTGACTGGAAAAAAAGAAAGAAAAAAGGATAGACCCTACGGAAAATATCTAAAAGGGTAAAGCTTGGCACAATAGAAGTTTCAACTGTACATGATAAGGAGGAAATAATAGAGTTGATGGAGGAGAGAAAGAATGACATTTTAGACCAGCGGTTTCCAACCTATTTTCTGTCATTTCCCCCTGCACCCAATTCAACCATCCAGATTTCCCCCTTCATGTGTATGAGAGAAAGAACAATTAAAACACACTGAGACTATTTACTAGTTTATTTTTCAAATGCACTAACACTGCTAACATTAAATTGTATTGAATAAGAACACTAACACTAACACAGCATTTTAGTGTGACTTCTGGCATTGTTTGCCTATCACGAGTCCTTCAATGTCTAGGGGAGTCAAGATACTCCACCCACCATTACCACTTACCAGTGTTACCAATTTCCGGACTTTTCTATTTCCGGACCTGTCTCGGTCTCTATTTGTACGGAAATTCGAGGTTTGAGTGTAATTTCTAATTATTTTCCGATAATTTCCAGAATTTTAATTCCAGACTACAATTTCCCCCCTGAAACATCCAAATTTCCCCTTTTAGACCCTTGTGAGACACGAATATAGGGACAAGGACAAGAAAGACTACATGAGGATTATCAGTTGTTAGCAGTTGTTAGATGGTGATTTCCAACACCGGCCAGCATGGTGTTGTATTTATCATAACCCCCTTGGTTTCAGATAGGGTGGATGACATACATACATACATACATACATTTACCAAGGGCTTTTTCCCCCTTACACGGGGGGGCAGCCAAAGAGAAAATGGCATAGAAATCACTCCCACCCATTTCATTTCCCATATATTCCACTCCCCTCCACCCTCCTCCCTCCCTCCTATCTTGGCACCTCCTGGATGACATAATATCTAAAAATGAAAAAATTATAGGAATCTCGTTCATTTTGAGTATTCATAAGCTTAGCTTGATTCAAGGATATGCACCTCAGCAAGGTAGTACTGTTGCAGAAAAGGAAGAATTCCACTCGTAGATGCATAAAGTGGTGGAGACAGTTAAATACGGTGAAAATCTGATATGCGTGGAAGATATGAATGGGCATGTGGGTGTTAAACGAGATAGAGAGGAATCTTTGTTGGGAATTTTTGGTGTTGGAAATCAAAACGGTAAGTGAAGGAGAACTATTCATTTTTGTACATTAGATTATTTTTCGATTATGAAAACCTATAAACATAAAGAAAGTCACAAATGAATATGGCACTAATGAAATGGAACCCAACAAAATTATTTGAAGAAAAAAATCCATGATAGACTTGTTCTTGACAACAAAAAATGTTTAGGAATGTTAAAGCAATTCCATCGGTCACATGTAATGCAGATCATAGACCGGCTGTTGCAAAAGTACAATTTTTTAAAGCTAAAAAAAAAAGGTTAAAAGAAAACAAAAACAATATAAGCTGAAATTTAAAAAAAAAATGCAAGTAAAATACGAAAAATGCTGGCAGAAAGTACGCCAACAAGAATTATGGAACAAAGAGATATTGAGGCTGAGGGAAACTGTATGAAATAAGATATATACAAAATAGCAGAAAAAAAAGGTTGAAATAAAGGTGAAATATGGGATTGAAAATGTAAAGGAAGCAATGAGAAGAGAAATGCAAGTATTTAGAAGATATATGAAGACAAAATGACTGGAAGATAAATACACATACTTGCTAAGAGTGGAAACAGAAAGAATGAAAGCGGAATTTAAAATTGAAATATGGCAAAAGATAGGACAGGATTTAGTGGATGATCTACATGGGAAAGGAAAGAGTGAGGTACACTCGGTGTTTGATGCAGAAGGAAATAATCTCTTAATGGAGACAAGAGAGATCGCAAATAAATGTAAAAAAAAAATTCGAGAACTTTCTAAATGTCGAACACCGGAAAGGTGTAGGGGGAGAGGAGGTGAAGGAAGAGGAGAAAGTAATGCATAATTTAGTTACAGGTGTAACACCAGAAGAGGTGACAACTGCGTTGAAAAGGATGAAGATGGGAACAGCACCAGGAGACGACCAAATACCCTTTGAGCTCTATAAGATGGCAGCGAGACACTGCATCAAGTAGCTCCACGAATTTCTAACATAACATGGAATTCAGAAGTAGTTCCCAAAAACTAGAAAAGAAATGTTGTTTGTCCAATATACAAAAATGGAACACGCTCAGACTATGCTAAATATCAAGTACATCCTTGCTTTCCCCTGCTGGGAAGTTATATGAGTGGATCATAGAGGCAAGATTGAAAGAAACTGTTGAAGACAAACTGGACCAGTGTCAACATGGCCTTAGACCAAACAGGAGTACATCAGAACCTATACTTACTCTCAAGATTATTCTGGAAAAAAGCTGGGAATGGGATAATTTAAGTGGTGTTTCATACATCTGGAAAAGGCTTTTGATCGTATTGACAGAAGGAAGTTATGGCAATGGGAATATGGAATAATTCCTTAGATTACAAAGGATTACAAAGGCGGAGCATGCCGACAGGAGACCTTTTGGTCCATATCTAGGTCGGATGCGAAAAAAATCATAATAATAATAAAATAATGAATAAAAACTATAATAATGTAAATAACAAATAAAATACATAAATAAATGCATAGGTATAGTTAAATGATAAACAAACAGGTAAATAGTGAATAATAATAAATTGACATATACATACATACATATACCAAGGCTTTTTCCCCCTTCCAAGGGAGGTAGCCAAAAAGGGAAAGGCATAAAAACACTCCCACCCATTTCATCCCTAAATACACTCCACACCCCTCCCACCCTTCCTCTCATCTGAGCACCTCCTGGATGACGGGTCATCCCTGCACCCTGCCCACCGCCCTGGGTCAGAAGCAGTGTCGCAAGACACAGAAGGATGTTTTTAGGGCTTTTATGGATCTGGAAAAGGCTTATGATAGGGTAGACAGAAAGGCACTGTGGGAGGTTATGCAGATTTATGGGATAGGAGGAAAGCTTTTGGGAGCTGTCAAGAGTTTTTATGTGAGTAGTAGAGCATGTGTTAGGATTGGAAATGGAGAGAGTGAGTGGTTTGAAGTAAAGGTGGGACTTCGTCAAGGATGCGTTATGTCGCCCTGGCTGTTCAACTTATACATGGATGGGGTGGTGCGAGAGGTGAATACTAGGGTAGTGAGTCAGGGATTGGAGATGGTTAAAGAAAATGGAGAAAAGTGGGAGGTGAGCCAGCTGTTGTTTGCGGACGACACTGCGCTTGTGGCAGGGTCAGAGGAGGGATTGAGGAAGCTGGTGGCAGAGTTTGGGAGAGTATGTGATAGAAGAAAGCTAAAGATAAATGTGGGTAAAAGTAAGGTGATGAGATGTACAAGGGGTGAAAGTGGCAGTAGACTGGAAGTGAACATTAAGGAAGAGCGACTGGAGGAAGTGGAAAGTTTTAGATACTTGGGTGCAAGTGTAGCAGGAAAAGGTGGAGTGAAGGTGGAGGTAGAATGTAGATTGAGAGAAGCGAGTAAATGCCTTGGTGGTTTAAAGAGTGTAATGAGAAATAGACATTTGGGAATGGATGCGAAGAGGAGACTGTATGAAGGAGTGATTGTGCCAACAGCACTGTATGGGGCAGAAACGTGGAACATAAGAGAAGAAGAGAGAAGGAGTTTGAATGTGTTTGAGATGAGGTGTCTGAGAAGTATGGTGGGGGTTACTAGGCTAGATAGAAATTGACATATAACTAATAATAAATGAAAATCAGACAGACAAATGATAACAAAACAAAAACAAATAATATAAAATAAATTATAATCATTACAGCATCTTGCTTAGGTGTTTATCTAAATGATTCTTAAACCTTCGAACTGAACTACATTGCACTACCTGTGCAGGAAGTTTATTCCATTCATTAACTACACGGTTGGCAAAGTTGTTTCTACCTACTTCCAAATTGAATCTATTTCCGGACAGTTTGAGACCATTGTTTCTTGTCTGATTCTCATTCAATGTGAAAATTTTGTCACTTTTGATGTTGTCAATTCCCTTTAAAATCTTAAAGACCTGTTTCAAGTTACCTCTTAGTCTACGCTTTTTTTAGGGAAAACAGATTCATATGTTTTTGTCGAGTGTTTACCAGCAAACAGAGACTAGAGTAAAGAACAAGGATGTAGACATTGAAATGTTCGATGTCAGAACCGGTCTGAAACAGGAAGGGATACTGTCTCCTTCATTATTTATTATATACATGGATTGGTGCATGAAGGAAATTTGTGTAAGAGAACCAAGTAGCCTGTGCTATGATGTGGCGGTCGTGACGGAAAACCAAGAAGACCTTCAGAATGCAATGGATAGATGGAACAGGATTTTGATGGAAAAGTAAATGGAAAAACAGAAGTTATCCACGTTAGAATACAAAGAGAAGAGTGCAATATTACAACAGATGAAATTATGCTAAAGCAAGTAGAGAAATTGGAATATCTAGGAGTCTTGTTTAACCAAGAAAACCTGCAGCAGATTGAAATCAACAACAGAATTAGCAAATACAAAAGAAACTTTAATATGTTATAACCAATATTCAAAGATAGACATGTACCCATTTGGTGCAAGACAATTATATTCAAGTACTTTAAAACCGATACTCGCATATGAGTTGGAATCATGGTCACTAACAACCAAAACAAAATCAATGGTCCAATCTTCAGAAATGAAAGTGTTGAGACTGATAAGAGGAATAACTGGACTGGATAGAATAAGAAATTAAAAATTCAGAGAAGATCTGAAAGTGATAGCAGTGTTAGAAGCCAAAGAAAAAGGAAAACGAGGTAGTATGGACAAGTTTACAGTATGGATGAGCAAAGACCCCCACCCCACTATTTATATGAAGTGGAATCCACATGGTAGGCGTCGAGTGGGTCGATCAAGGAGTAGATGGATGTATGGTATGTAGAAGAGAGTAGGAGAGCTGCGATTGAGGAGATGGAACTGTTGTGTCAAGACCAAGTAGTGGAATGGAGGTCTATCGAGACCAACGACTGGCAGGTCAGACCCCCTAACTGGCGTTTGGTGAGAAAAATTAGAAACGTTTCTTCTTATTCGCTTATTAGAAATTTGGTGAAGAGCCATTTCGTTACACCTCAAAAGAAAGGAACCAAATATGTCAAATGGAAAACTCACGCTCCCACTGTTCATTACACTATTGGTCTTTGCTTACTCGGGATATAGTTTTTATTACAAGAATACTTATTTTTTTACTTGTACATACAAACACACACACAGCAGAAACAGTAATCGTTTAATGTAAAAATGAAAAGGGTGTTGTAGATATATGCAAAGTTATTTTACAGTTCATCAATAGGAAATTGAGACACAGAGAAGAAATTGCCATATAGGTGTTTTGGAGATCAGCCGAAATAATGAACAAAAATTTCCAATCTGCCTTCACGTAGGAGAGTTTTAATTTTTAGAGGAAAGTGAGGCGACCCAAAATTCGGGTTTACAAGATATTCATATACATATGAGAAAGCTAATCTTTCTATTTTTTTTTTTTTTTTTTTATAAGAGAAAAGCTGTAGGACTTAATAGGGTCTCAAAGTTGATACTGAAAGAATATAAGGAACAACTGGTAGAAAAGAAGTAACAGTGCCACAGAACTGGACATGCATAGAAGTAAGGATACAACACAAAGCTACAGGCCGATATCATTGTCCAGCGTAATTCTGAAAATAAGTGAAAGGATTGTAAAATATCCATGGGTCAAATATCTTGAAGAGATGAACATTCTGATAAATAATTAGTTTGGCATCAGATCTGGGTCACGTGTGTCAAACCTTTTTAAACTTTTACTCAAGACTGATTAATGTGCTGCAAGAGAGGAAAGGCTCGAGAAATATGCTTCCATAAAGTATCTCGCAGTTGGCTTATATGAAAACTGGAGCATATTGGAGTAAACTACTCAAATGAATGATTTTTTTAAGGGAAAGTACATGAGGACAGTAAGAAAAGGACAATCTGTAAGGATGGAGAGCAGTGACCAGTGGAGTTACACAAGGATCAGTGCTTGCACATATGATATTTCTTTATGTATTAAGAATAAAATAGAAGTTGTGCCAACATGTTTGCAATGATGCAAAATAGTGGAAAAAATAGGGAAACTGATGGCTATTACAAAATACATAGACATATGGACCCACGGATGAAAAATTAACTTCAATACAAAGTATTGAAAATGGGCAGTAGCTCTAAAAGACTATTTTTTAAGTATTCTATGAAAAGCGATTCCATTACAAAAGCGAAAGAGATGATAGATTTAGGAGTTTTGATAGCAGATAACCGATTACCTGGCAACTCTATCAGTAGGATTATGAAAGAGACATATGGACTGCTGCAGAAGATTAAAGTGGATTTTTATTATATGGATAAAAATGTATTTTCATGGTCTTCTTTTCTGAGTTTGGGTAAAAGAAATACAGTGAAAGGAAAAACTACTTTTATTCTCCTCATCGTTTGACATTTAAGTCAAAAAGTCAGGCAATGACAGATTTAAAGGAAAATTTTAGTTTAAAGTGTGACATATTGCTCATTCCTTGTGGAATACTTTGACAGTGCTGACATTGATGTTATCAACGTCGAAGACGCGTTCGTCGGGAACCTTGCGGTCGAGTGGGTAGCCCATGGGCCTCTTGTCGGGATAGACTTGTCCGTGGGTACCACAGTATCCATGGTTGCTGTCGTGCTCATTGGAGGCTGGGTCGGGATGTGTAGCATCATCACCACTGGTAATTGCCACGAAGAGGTTGAACTCCATACCCTCGGACTTGCCCTTAGGTAAGAGCATCCTGGCGGGGTGTCCACAGGCCCTGACATCCGAGTGGACTAGGTCTTGACCAGCTGCAACAGCGTCATCGGCTTCCTTGATGAGATCATGGAAAGGTACGCGGTCGGGAATGGTCACTGAAGACTCGGAACCCTTGCGCTTGATTACCTGGTGTCCTTTATTCACTGAAAAAAATAATTGTTAGATTAGTTAACTATACTTCTACCATAGAGGTATAACAAGTAGGTACTCATCCACATAAAGAAATAATTCTGGAATTAACAACAGAGCTCCTGTTTGATCCACTCACACATTTAACTATCATTTTGAGGGATACCAATTATGCTAAGCTTGCTTAGAAACAGGTCAGTACTTACAGTGAGTCCAGAACTTGTCCATCTCAATGCAGCCCCATCGGTACTCGTCAAGGTGAAGTTCGATGCCATTGTAGTCGTGTTTGGGGCAAAGGTAGATTCGAACGGTGGCGGTATCTTCGTGATCGGAGTCAACCCCAATCTTGTAGGTGAAGGGCTTATGGTTGAGACGCTTAACGAAGGTAGAGATTTCCACGTCGTCGATTTCTTCTGTGTCGTCAAGAGCATTAGTGAGATCAATCTCGAAATCTTCAAAGTAAGTCTTCAGGTCGCCATCAATCTCTACCTCGGTGATATGGGCATTTGAATAGCCGATTTCTTCTGCAGTGTAGGGTTTGAGTTTGTCCTTGTGTAGCTTGAAGATGTTGTCCATGTACTTGTGGAGCCTGAAGAAGGACGGGTCACGAGTGGCGGTCTCGAAGTGCTCCATGACACCAGGTGGCGTGTTGAACTTGCCCTTGGGATCGGCCTGTTTTCCCAATAAGATGTGGGCGTAGTTGTGAAGGGCACCGTAGTAGCCGGCATTGGGGCTGTAAAGGGAAGACTCGATGACGTCTCCCAAGATATCAATTCCCCTCTCATTGTCGATGTAGATGGGTGTTCCATCCTTGGAGGTGATGTAACCGTGAGCAATGGCGTCCCTGATGCGGCTCTCCATCTCCTTGACGTCACGTATCCTTACAACGCCTTCGACTGCCTCGAAAGCTTTGTTGTCAGGACGGGAAGGGAACTCTCCTCCGTACCTGTAGGTGGTGTGGGGAGCGAAGCCTTCTTTGATGGGTCTGCTCCAGTAGAGCTCGTCGACGAATGGGAGGTAGTTGGAGAGACGCTCTGCATCGAATCGGGCAGTCAGTTGGTGATGGGCCCAGAAGAAGAGTTCTCCTTTGCGGTCGATCTTGTGTCCGTCCCACCAGAAGGGGAAGTCCATGTGCCAGTGGACGTGGTGGGAGTTAATGCCGATGTCTTCACCGAAGTAGGCCACACGCTGCTCAGGGTTCTTGCGAGACCCAGTGAACTCCATGTGGAACTTGGCAGGCGTCTGTGTCATCTTGGCAGTATAAGCCTTCTGGATAACCTCGGAGTTGGTGAACATGTGAGGGGTCACCTCATACAGAGGAGGAAGGATGACTCCATCGCATACGTCCGAGTGGGTGACAGCCACGTATACGGCATACACGAATTCTCCCTCGTTCATGCGCTCACGGAAGTAGGCGGCCGTGTTCTTGAAGTGGTCAAAGTCGGTGCTCTCCAGCAGAGCATCGACGAGCATGAGGGCTTCTTCCCTTTGACGGGGGTTGAAGAGAGAGAACCAGTGCTTCTGTTCAAGAAGTCGGTGATCGTCATATTCCTTCTTGAGCAACTCTCCGGCACCAGTAGGTACGAAGCTGGTGGAGGCCTCTTTCAGGTCAGTGAATTTGGATCGGATTGGTTCTGTGATTTTGAACAGGAGTCGATTGATGGCTTGTTGTTTGTGGGCCACATCAGCCCCTGAAGCGACGACCAGAACGGCCGCGATGAGGAGAAGCCACTTCATGCTTGATCGCTGCTGGCACTGGGTGTGAGTTTGTAGCGGGAACCTGTCCCCTTTTTATACCCGCTCGTGTGATAACAGTTTCCAAGGCGTCCTTCTAATCAGTATTTACTTTTTCCCTCCGAGTACTTGAGCTTATCAGAGAAGTAAACGTCATTGTTCTACAGAAAAATAATGTACCTTTATATGTCGTTAGGTGAATATTTGCTCTATAGTTGATATCTAGGTTTTCATCTAATTCCTTTCCAATCCTCATTACTTGGCTTTAGAGTCAGTGAGAGACCTATGCTGAAGACCTGCAATGAAACAAAGTATATGGCTAAATTTGTAAATGTATAGGATTTTCACCAGTAGTGATGATTTGCTACCTTTCTATTTCTACCACGACGTTAAAGTCATGAGATACATATTGGTAGCTTTCAGCCTCCGAATTTGCTGTGCGGTATATTTAGATGAAAAATGCCAATACATCCAAAGATTGTTTGTGTAACTGAAATACCTGGAGTTTGTCATGAAACTATTCAGAAGACAGGTATGAAAATAGTGGACAATCACCATCAACACTGAAACAACCGACGGGATTTTCCTTCCGGCCAGTGACACTGCCACAACACTTGCTGGGGTGCTTAAGCCTAACAACATGGAAGTAGTATGCCAAACCATCAAGACAACGATACGGTTTATAAGAGTGAAAGCGAAAAGGTACAAAAGTGGCGTCAAATCAAGTATCTAGAAAATTCCATGAAAAGGATGTAAAAAGTGAAACGTCACATAACCTAAATCACGTATTTTGTAATTTTCAGTTTGGGCTTAAAGAACTAGTAAAAAAAAATCCCTCTAAAGAATTGAATATTTCACCAGAAGAAACAAAACTCTGAATTCGGACGTGTACAACCCAACAACACGGACTTGGCAGTTTCTACACTGTCAAGGACAAGCAGAATGCACAGCAGTGAAAATCCATGTCAACAAGTATAAACACGGCAATGGAAACATGGATTGGAAGTGAAGCGTTTATTCCTGATGTTTCGTCTATTTGAGAAAGTCAATAGACGAAACGTCAGAAATAAACGCTTTACTTCCAGTCCATGTTTCTTTTGTCGTGTTTATGCAATCCATAGCAGTGTTTGGTCGGCAACAGCCAGCGTTTCTATCCTTGAAGACACTATCGCATCGAAGAGGTGGAGTGAGACAAGTGTTTAAGGAGGGTAGGAGAATGGAGCGATAGTAGAAGTAAGAAATTATCAGTATTCCACTTTGTTTTTCAGCCATAATACGATACTAGGTGACTATTATTTATGGATGTCACTAAATTCCCTAAAATGGTGACTGAATAGAATCTAAGTAGGCTAACATCCCACACGGGAACCTGAATCTTTTCAGTTGCAGCACAATATGAAAGAAGAATTTAC
>NC_134787.1:2251276-2258776 GCF_046742065.1 Oratosquilla oratoria | reverse complement strand
TATAACCCTGTGTCACTAGGGGGAGTTTAGCAAGAAACTTATAAGGTCAATGTGAGAGGCCAGAGGAACTGGATCAGGGGCCATGTGTGGAGTTAGGAGGAAGATAATTGCTGACCAGGAGACTCGCCACCAAATCTGAGATAATGTACAGAGATCACTGTCCTTTAGAGATGTTGAAATTAGGACATTCTTCGACGAGGGCGGATTCAACACTCTTCTTTCTGAAGCCACAACCAGACATAAACACTAGTTTGGCTTTTTCTCAGTCAGTTCTGGGGTTATATCAAATAATATGGTGGAAAGCATACTCGTTTTCTTTTTTATATTTATTGGATCGCTTGTGCTCGACCAATCCAATGTTCAAGTCTCCCAGTTTGGCCCAGGTACACCAGATCATAATCTTGGTAGATTAAGCTGTAAACCCACTTAGTCTTTGGTGCACGTTCACAATTTGTTTATGCACTGTTTTTGGCATCAATCAATCAAATCAGCCATCCTGAGTCCACTGCTGAACAAAGACCTCCTTCATAGCATTCCATGATTCACACGACCGTGCCATCCTCTGCCACGTCACTCTCGCAAACTTCTCAGTCTCGTCTCTCCACCTTCTGTCTGGTCTCCCTCTTCCACGCTTCTCATCTCGTGGCGTCCACTCAGTAGCACACTTGTTCCATCGCTCATCGGTCATTCGCACTAACTTACCTGCCCAATTCCACTTTCTCTCTTTTACTGCTTCCACAAAATCTTTCGCTCTAGTCTGCTCTCTCACCCAACTTGCTCTCTTTCGGTCTCTCAGCGTTATTCCCATCATTGATCTCTCCATTCTCCTCTGTGCTGTCCTTACTTTTGTTTCCATTGCCTTCGTTAGTTTCCAAGTCTCACACCCGTAGATTATTGCTGGCAGAATGCATTGATTGTAAACTGTACGGTTCAAACATAAAGGTAGAGAGCCTCTCAGGATCTTATACCTACCAAACACTTTCCAACCAATTCCAATACTCGTAAGAATACAAATGGGCAGAAATGAATAGCATGAAATTTAATGAGGACGAATTTGAATTGATAAAGTTCGGTAAGAACGAACACGAAACCTATTATAAAGATCCAAAAGGAAACCATATCATACAACAAACATCTGTAAGACATCCAGGAGTTATACTTTCGGATGATGCTACATTTGATCGACACATAGAAAAAACAGTATCAAAATGCAGACAACGAATGGGATACATACTTAGAACCTTCCATACCAGAGAACCAGAAACCCTGGTAACCTTATGGAAAGCCCTAGTCATTCCTATCATAAACTACTGCTCACAACTTTGGGCTCCATACAAACAAGGCCACATCATGTAGTTGAAGGCTCTACAGAGAACCTTTACCTCAAGGTAAGTCAAAGTTGAAAGAAAAAGTTTGATGACAGTGGTCATCGAAGATCTTGATGCTATTATGAAAAATAAGTGAACTATATATTGTGCATGTATCTTAGAGGAGGTCGATTATTATCTACAGGCATTAAATTTGAATTTAATGAGTTAGTCACGAAAGACACCGACAGATTAGGAGCTAATCACAGAGGGGGAGCTGAACAGATACCGAATATGACGACAAAGTTTTGTCTCGATCTTGAAAAGTAGAGGCCTTATGTCGGAAGGGGCTTTGATAGGAACCTTCAAGACCTGAGATGAACTCGAGAGCTTCAGAGTTTACGCCTTCACATACCGAACCGGACAAGAACAGATGGGGTTCAACTCTCAAGGTACAGGCTAGAAGAAGGATAGAAACAACTCTGCCAAAAGAATAATCATCAAGTTGGACCGTTTTCCCACGAAAACGATCACACGTAATGTAGTCCAAAGTTCGTGATTTCATTGATTAGACACAACTGCGTGCGATTTCCATTCACATTACCCCCCACACACACACACACATACACACAATCCGCTTTTTTCTGAACGACGGTCTCCTGCAGGATGAAATAATGAAGCATGAAGAAAAAAATAAGAGTGAAGAAGCGAAATGGCACCAAACTGTTCATGCCAAATGATAAGCGTTGCCTCAAGTTTCACTGACTGGAAACTCGCTGCCTCACAGTGGCTGGCAACGGTCCTCTAGTCCTTCCTCTTTATGTGTGTGTGTGTGTGTGTGTGTGTGTGTGTGTGTGTGTGTGTGTGTGTGTGTGTGTGTGTGTGTGTGTGTGTGTGTGTGTGTGTGTGTGTGTGTGTGTGTGTGTGTGTGTGTTTGGGGGGACTTTAGTCTGTTGTCTGTATTGTATTGTATTGTATTGTATTGTATTGTATTGTATTGTATTGTATTGTATTGTATTGTATTGTATTGTATTAGTGTGTGTGTGTTTCTATGTCAGTATCTGAATGTACTAGGATGAGGTGAGTAGTCACTAGTTGCCACGTCTCTTCATGTGGAGAGGTTTAAGAACTAAAGTTAGAGTTGATGGAATAAGATCTTGAGCCCGGTCTGGAGACGGAGTGCCAGACCATTGGGGTCGCACCCTGTAGATGGAGGTGAAGGGTTAACGGGTTTAGATCATTGGCATCAAGGAGACGATTCTCTCTGCTGTCCACCCTGCAGGACCTTCACAAGCAGAAGCCCGTCCTTGACATCACCGGTTATGTCTATTTGGGGTGAGCGAGAATGCATGTAATCTCGAGGGCCTGCAGTCTCAAGAGTCCAAGACACCGCGACAAACTATGTCGAGAAGGTAAAAAGAGTGAGTGATAAGATAGTTCTTAATCTCTACGTGACAGAGCCTGCATCCCCAGCGGTCGATATAGGACCAAGCAAATGACCTCAGAATGCTTACGCCTCCTAAGTTCAATAGAGATGTCGGCTTAACAACAAAAGCGATTTGTGAATTCCGAAGTAGGTGCAGTGACTTCTAGGAAGGAATGTGAAGGATGAAAAGGGGGACGATTCCGTGGACAAATTACCTTTTCACTTCGTCATTGCTCTTAGCATCGCATACTTTTGCATTCGTGTCCCATGACTCGCATAGATCAAACGTTTCACTGCACTCAGTTCCATCCAAAGACTTGCCAATTTTTTGTACCAGAGGTGCATGCACCCTTGCTGCCACCAGTGTCATACACCCCATCTTTATCCTCAGTTTCTGCATATCATGTGTTCATTGATTCCCGCGTGTTTGTAGATCCACTCACACATTCTTACAAAACAGTTTAGCTAATTATTTTCTCTCTCTCTCCATGATTTCCTCTCATCCTCTTTTCTCTTATTCATACTTTTGTTTTCGTTTTACTCATAGCCTTCGAGGATTGGGAGGAGGTTTAGTTCAGATGTGAACGCATTACGTAGAATGATCCATGTGGCTTCCTGGAAGGGGACATGGGTGAACCGTTTACGTCCAAGGAAGCCTTGTCTTCGTCAGGTTCAGTAATAGTAGAATGTTGATGAACTCTACGGTGAATATATATGTGCATATGTATATATATGCGTATATATATATATATATATACATATATATATATGTATATATATATATATATATATATATATATATATATATATATATATATATATATATATATATATTAATTGAATGCAGTTTGATCAAATCTAGTAAGGGAATAAATGTTAATCTCCATCAAATTATTTGCCATGAAATTTCAAAATTACTTAAATTGTAATATACCAGTTATGAGCAATTGTCCCATGTATTCTGTACCTTGTTTCTTCATTTTATAATTCCTTCTTTGTATCAGCACTGAAGATGTATTCTATACGAAAGCGCTCTGTTTCGTTAGTTTACTTTTCCTAGTGGTTACTTACGCATTTGTGAACACACGATTCTAGTGTTTTATTGCATACATTGCATATATATATATATATATATATATATGTATATATATATATGTGTATATATATATATACAGTATATATATATATATATATATATATATATATATATATATGTATATGTATATGTATATGTATATATATATGAATGGGTACAAGTACATGTATATGTCTATATAATATTGACAACAACGTTCCCTAGGCCCTACAGTAGGAAGAAACGCTGGTCTTTTGTTTGTGTTGCTTCAGATGGGATTTGCCCCTGTGTTGCCGTAGGAAAAAAAGGGGGCAGTCGCTACCTGGTACTTGTCCTCAGGACAGTTACACACGTGGTAACAGTATGTGACAAACCAGACGAAATGAGCAAGTGCTGATGGGCGTTGTGACTCCTGGTGCCGGTTGCATTCGACTTAGGGTGGTGCTCCTCAGCTGATGCGAGTCCACGTAAGTCTCCAACATGTGAAAAACAAGACGAAACGCTGTCCCCTTTACCGTTTCCCTATCTAAACGAGTCTGGTTGCTCCACCCGATGTTTTCTTTTGTCCAGTTTGTCTCGTGTTAGCTATTTGTGTGGACGTACCATTAAGTAAAAAAAAAAAATTGGGGAATGGCAGTCTCCATAGCTGAGAGCAAGACAACTTGGACCCGGTTTGGACGCTGAGCCAGTTGCTCCTCCATACAAAGGTGTGGAAGGTATTGATGGGATTTGAAGACGAAATGCTTCTCTCCGACGGCCGTCTCGACGGACAACTTCCTACAGGCTTTCATCGTGGGTTCATATATGCGTGTTTGTATGTATGCGTTCATTCATATGCATATGTATATATGTAAGTATGTATGTGCATGTTTGTATGTATGCATGCATGTGTGTACATGAATGTATATATATGTTTGTATGTATGTATGTATGTATATGTGTGTGTATTTATGTATGTATCTATGAATGTATGTAAGTATGTATGTGCATGTTTGTATGTATGCATGCATGTGTGTACATGAATGTATATATATGTTTGTATGTATGTATATGTGTGTGTATTTATGTATGTATCTATGAATGTATGTATGTATGTATGTTTATATGTATGTATGTATGTATGTATGTATGTATGTATGTATGTATGTATGTATGTATGTACGAAAAAATCTGGAGTCCAGGAACCATTGTGGAAACGGTAAAAAGTACCGGACTTAGAAACAACTAATTTAATTCCGACGTTTCAAACCCTGTCCAGGATTCGTCCTCAGGGGTTACAATAGAGAGGCAGTTAATCCTCCTTTCCATATTCTAATAAAAGAATTCCTGTTGATCAAGGGGGCACGTCCCCTTCGGACCCTGATTGGCTGAGAGAGTGGTGACGTCACGGCAACGTAGACCACTGAATGGTCGAGAGCGGTGACGTCACGGCAACGGAGACGACTAATTGGCTGAGAGCGGGACGTCCGCGAACCTCGGGGAAGCCTCTAGAAACTCATAGGGAGCCTTTGGATAATATCTGGGGAACCTATGAGAATCCCTGTGGGAATTCCCTGTGGAACCCTGTGGGAGTTCTTTGTGGAACCCTGTGGGAACTCCCGAGGAGCCCTTAAGGATCCCCTGGAGCGCAATCTGGAAACTCCTGGGGAGTCCCTATGGAACCCCTTGGAAGCCCCTGGTACTAATAAAAGAATTCCTGTGATCGGACCGAAGGCGCCTGCGAGCAAAGCGAGCTCGTCCAAAGGGCTGAGCCCCGGCATAGCGGGGTCGGGTGCACTTGGCGAGGTCACCTCCCGGGTTGCTCTCATTCTCCTGTCACAGTCATTCAAGTGACCAAATGTCTGGGATTTTGTCCTGGCGTGGGTGTGGATGAAAAGTTCCCCTCCCGCTCCAGGTCATCAACTTTCTTAGGTTCTCGCCTGCTGTCAAGTGTCTGTTCCGCTCATCCTTTCAGAAAATGGGATTAAGTGTGACGGACCTGTTTGTGCTGTTTTTGTCACTAGCTCACGTTTCCAAAAACAGCCTACTACCCTTCCTGTTGTTAACAACAAGAAGGGTAGCAGGCTGTTTTTGTACTATTTATTTATCTATTTATTTTATTTTATTTTATTGTATTTATCTTATTTAATTCATTTATTCATTTATTTCTATCTATTTATTTATTTTTATTCTTATTTGTTTCTTAATTTTGTATCTTTTATTCGTTTATATATATATATATATATATATATATATATTATATATATATATATATATATTGTAACCCCTGAAGAAGGTCCCCGCTCGGAACGTCGGGATTAAATTACCTGTTTCTGAGTCGGGCATGTATGTATGTATGTATCCATGTATGTATGCATGTATGTATGTATGCATGTATGCGTGCATGTATGTATGTATGTATGTATGTATGTGTGTGTGTATGTATGTATGTATGTATGTATCCATGTATGTATGCATGTATGTATGTATGTATCCATGTATGTATGCATGTATGCGTGTATGTATGTATGTATGTATGTATGTATGTATGTATGTATGTATGTATGTATGTGTGTGTGTATGTATGTATGTATGGATGGATGGATGGATGGATGGATGGATGGATGGATGGATGGATGGATGGATGGATGGATGGATTGATGGATGGATGGATGCAATAACATTGGTTAGTAACAGTACACGCGCTCTTCCACATATATCTTTGGAAAAATAATCTAATCTTATTTTGTGTGTGCACTGGATCAGAGTGGGTCTGTTTCTATGTCACCGGCGAGTAGAAACAAGAGAAGGTCGTCTGTTATCAGCTTTCACGAGAGAGAAAAAAAGGCGGAAAAAAAGGAGATTAAATTCTTGGGCCCAGCACGTACACGGATACCGATTGCCAGCCTCTCAAGGCTGCGCCTCCGAATTGAGGTGAGGTTGTCCACGTGTATGTGATATGAAGACAAGTACTGAAGAGATTACTCCGTCATCGGACCTACGTATCCATCTGCGTATATATGTATATATGTATGTATGTATGTATGTATGTATGTATGTATGTATGTATGTATGTATGTATGTATGTATGTATGTATGTATGTATGTATGTACTTATGTACTTATGTTTGTACGTATGTTTGTACGTATGTTTATATGTATGTATGTATGTATGTATGTATGTATGTATGTATGTATGTATGTATGTATGTACTTATGTTTGTACGTATGTTTGTACGTATGTTTATATGTATGTATGTATGTATGTATGTATGTATGTATGTATGTATGTATGTATGTATGTATGTATACTATGTATGTATACTAAACATCAAACTGCTTGAAATGCTGATTACTTGATCACGCCCACTTGGGGCTGGGTTAGAAGGGATTTATAAAGAATGCATGTCATCTTAAAGGTCAAGTGCTTGGCGTCTCAAGGAAACTAAGATAACCTAACAACAGTGTTTCGAGCAGGAAAAAAAAATGACCGATAAGATAGTTCTTAATCTCTACGTGACAGAGACTGCATCTTCGGCGGCCGGCATAGGACCAATCTGATAACTACTTTAATGGAAAAAATGCTGACTTCTCCCAGGTTCTCTAGAAGTGCCGTTTTAGGAGTAGAAGTTCTTTCGAAACTCTGGGAAGCAAATGTTAACGATGTTGCTGGTTTAGTGTGAATACAGTGAACACGCACTCTTAAGGCTTTG
>NC_134787.1:2223776-2246276 GCF_046742065.1 Oratosquilla oratoria | reverse complement strand
TAATAATTATAATAATGATTATTTTGATAATAATTATGATAATCATTATAATGATAATTATAATGATAATTATAATGATAATTATAATAATAATTATAATGATAATTATAATAATAATTAGAATAATAATTATAATAATAATTATAATAATAATTATAATAATAATTATAATAATAATTATAATAATAATTATAATAATAATTATAATAATAATTATAATAATAATTATAATAATAATTATAATAATAATTATAATGATAATTATAATAATAATTATAATAATAATTATAATAATAATTATAATAATAATTATAATTATAATAATAATTATAATAATAATTATAATAATAATCATAATAATAATGATAATAATAATGATAATAATAATGATAATAATAATAGTAGTAATAATAATAATAATAATTATAATAATAATTATAATAACAATTATAATAACAATCATAATTATAATTACAATAATAATTTAATTATAATTATTTTAATAACTATAATAATAATTATAATAATAATGATAATAATAGTAATAATAATAATTGTAATGATAATTATAATAATGATTAGAATAATAATTATAATTATAATTATAATAATTATAATAATAATTATAATTATATTAATATTAATAATAATTATAATAATAATAATAATAATAATAATAATAATAATAATAATAATATTAATGATAATAATAATAATAATAATAATAATAATAATAATAATGATAATAATAATAATGTGTCAAGTGTACTACCCTTGCTTTTCTGAGTGCCTAAAGACAACGTTAGAGAACTAACATACATACAGGCAAACACCAATGATACATCAATATGAAAAAAAAATCAGAATGATATTTAGATTCAAAATGATAGTCTATAACTATGCTGTCTATCCACATATATTAGCTGTTGTAAAAAATATTTAGAGAGTCGAAACTACTTTCAAAAGACGATGAAAAATTCTTAACATCTCTGAATGAATCGTATGTTTCGCTACAGGACGACATTGCTTATTGAGATTGCTTGGGTTGATATATATCGTGACGTTATCAGAACTAGTAGAGAGAGATGGCGCTGTATGCTATATTTAAGAATGTAAATTAGTAGGCAAATATTTTTGTCAAAAAATCCCTCAAAAACTACTTTTGAGCTACGATATTTGTTTTAAACATAGTTCTCGTGAAAATTAATAGCATTATGAAAAAAAACAAAGTTGTACCTGGGCATGATGGTTACCCTTGAGATTTTATTCCTAGATATTTCTGTGCGTGCCTACTTCTAATTTCAGTCCATGGAGCATAAACGCTAGGCTATTTGATACCTTTAATTGATATCTTATTTTCATTTACCTTCATGTGTTGACAAAATTCCTCCGGTTTATTTCGAGACTAACTTTTTCAGTGTACCATGAAGCCATTAGCTTATAGAATATTCAACTTGAGCCCCCAGGGTAGACGTATACCTGCCATGAGACTGACTACTAATCCTTGAGTAGTGCCAAAACAGAAACAGTTATCTTTTGGCCTGCATCCTTGATACCAATCCTAAGCATATTTTTAGGAGGACAGCCTTCAACGCAACTTTCTACTAATAGTTTGTCAGTTCCTCTGACATAATGTCCTTGTCCATTTTGTCAAACGACTCTCTGAGATGTACAGATAATTTTCACTTTACATAAATGTTGCATTACCCAGTGTCATTGAAGACGAATATTTGTTCTAACTGCGGATAGACAACTTTATTTAACCAAAAGGGAAACCCTAACCCTCTTTTTGCGTAGCAAAATGGTTAGACTGCTCCTGGGCGGATTAGGGTCTGAGTTTTTTTTATCATCTCTTCACCCATGTAGTGAAATACTTCATGTTATGCGTTGTCACCCATTCTCGGCTTAAGGCGAATATGGTGTCTAGGCCTTTTGGCAACACCTGACAGTCCTCCTTGTTCCTCATTCTTCTCACGACCCTTCCATCATCTACAAACATGTTAACATAGCTTATAGTATCTTCCATTGTGTCATCAACATAGATAAAGGGCATTATACAGTGGGTGCTATCACCAAGCCTTGTGGGACTCCACTGGTCACTACTCTCCATCTTGTCGTCTTATCCTCTATTGACTAGATAAACACCATATGAGGACGGAGCCTTTATTTGTACGACGTTTCGCTTATTACAGCTTTTTCAAGTACAAGTTGAGATACAAATGCTTGAGATTAAATAAGGGGAAAGGAGGGAACGGGGAGAGAAAAAGGGGGGGGGAAGGAAGAGGAGGAGGAGGAGGAGGAGGAGGAGGTTGGGGGGATTGGACACTGGGAAAGGATGAGAATGCTGGCCCAAACGTCCGTGAGCGAAATGTCCACAAAGGGTGGTTTAAGTATTTAATATTTTGCTGGCCATGGGTATTAGGGGAATAATGTGAGGAGATATGTTAAACATGCCCCTGTTTTGTTCAATAGTGTTCGTTCCTTGAATGATTGCTGCTTCTAAACACTTCCTGCGGATTTTGTCTGGTTCCCGCATCAGCAGCTCTGCATTCTTCCAGTCCATAAGATGGTTTTCCTTGTTTCTATGTGTCACACATGCATTGGTGGTGACATCATGCCTGACGTCGTAACGGTGTTCACGTATTCGTGTATTCAGGTCGCGTGACGTTTTTCCGATGTAAACTTTATCACATCCTGAACACGGAATACGATAAACACCGGCTTTGGTGCTCGGTGTCTGGTTGTTGTGTGTTTCCGTCTTCGTGATGTCTTTTATTGTTCTGCTTGTCTGGCACACTATTTCCAAGTTGGTGGTTCTTAAAAGACGTGTCAGGTTGGTGGCAACGTCGCCGGTTGGCAACACGAGACGTCTAGTTGTGCTGTCCTGCTGCCTACGGCTTTCCCGAATCTTAGCGGCCTGCTGTTTGCAATTATCTAAAAGAAACTCTGGAAATTTTAGTGTTAAAAAGGTCTCTTTAATAAACCTGCACTCTTCTTCTAAGTATTTTGCACTACATATCCTAAATGCCCTAAGGAAAAAACCTATTACTACTCCTCTCTTGGTCCTTATATCATGGTGGGAGTAGAAATGAATTAAATCATTTTTGTTGGTGGGCTTTCTATACACTTTGAATTCAAATTGGTTACCGTACTTAAAGATGTGTGTGTCCAGGAAAGGAAGAGAATCGTGGATTTCTTCCTCTAGGGAAAACTGAATGGTGGGCTCCACTTCGTTTAAGGCCGTCTGCAAGCGCTGAAGATTGAAACGCCTGGGTGTGACGAGTAAGATATCGTCCACATATCGCAGCCAGGTCACATGCTCGGGAACGATGTTGGCAAAGGGTCCTGTTTCTAGAAATTCCATGAATAAATTAGCCAGGACTGCACTTAATGGAGAGCCCATGGCCATGCCAAATTTCTGGTGGAAGAAACTGTCCTGGAATTTAAAATAATTAAATTCAACACAAAGTTTGATCAAATCGACAAAATGGTTGGGGGGCAGGGGGAAGTCGATTTTCTCCTTCTCGATTCTATCACTAAGGAGCTGTATTACCTTATCCGAGGGGACACATGTGAAGAGACTTTTCACGTCCAGGCTGGCCAACTTCTTGTTTCTGGCGGAGATATCTCGGATTCTGTCTAGTAGGTCCCCTGAGTGTCTGAGATGAGCTCCACTGATGGTTCCCAGGAGGGGGGACAGATGTCTGGCCAACGTACCTGCTAATCTGTGGGGAGCACTCCCTATCCCTGATGTTATAGGTCTCATTGGAATATCATTTTTGTGTGTTTTGGGCAGACCATACATCGTAGCTGTGCGTGGGAGATTTGGCAATAAGTAAAGGAGCTTTTTACCTGCAACTGAACTTTTGAGAATTTTTCTTACCTTGTATGCGAAGTTCTTCGTCTCGTTGTCTACTTCTGCCTGGGAGACTTCACGATATGTATTAACATCACTGAGCAGATATTTCATCTTCCTCTCGTAGTCTGAACTGTCCATCACCACTACTCCACCTCCCTTGTCAGCGGTGGTGATTCTGATGGAAGAATCCTTGGCTAGCTCTGCTAGAGCTCGAACGTACCTTCTGGGTATTGTAGGGTTGGGACGTTCGTTGAGAGCTAAGGTCAGTAGTCCTTGTGTGTAACCTTGCATGAATTCACTGTCTTGGTATCTGTAGTTTTTAGTGATCAAATCGATGTTTTGATTCTTCCTGTGGGTACCGGTTGCAAACTTAAGCCCGAGGCTGAGTACTTCGGTTTCGGTGTCAGTTAATGCTCTGTTGGAAAGATTCATTATGATTTCGGGTCTTCCCATGGATTTCCAAACACTGTCGGCGCAAAGCCTATCCAGTTCACGTAGATGTCTATTCTTCTGTTGGTTATGAAGGTAGCGATGTCCACTCTTATATCTTCGGCGATCGAATCGGACATCGTATGGCGGAGCTGCGAGCCTAACTTCTTGGCTTTCTCGAAAGCCTGGGAGACCTTGGTAGAAAGGCTAGTCCAGCATTCCGTGAGGTAGGACTTAAGGTGAGGAGGAAAGGGGTGGTCAAATTGGAGAAGTTGTTTCGGCGTAGACCTGGGGGCGACCATTTCCTTCATGCAGTCATGAAGGAAGTTCCGCCTATTCCGCAAGCTATAAGTCTTTCTCAAAGCACGTGCATAGCGACCGTATAAAGGTTCCATTTTGTCCTCGGTGTTGTGACAATTTGCTTAAAAGTGTATCCTCTATTATTGCCCTTGTGTATTTGTCCTTCATAATGTTCTCGTCTATTCGAGTACTTTACTTCTTAGTCCTACAGTATGTCCCAATTTCAGCAAAAGTCGACTTTGAGGTATCTATCAAGTGATCTCTCTCGTAGCACACTCGTGATTTTCCAGACCTGAAATCGTACTGGCCGTCAAAATGTTCATCTCTTCAAGATATTTCACCCACCGGCCTTTCACAATCCTTCTACATAATGTCACTTTTGTGCTGGTCCATGATACTAGTCTATCATTCAATGGTGTCATTTTACTTCCACCTTGATGAATTGGTATCACATTAGGCCTTTTCTAATCCTATGCTACTGTTCCCTCTGATAATGAACAGACAATATTCATATCATTCTTGTTTATCCGCCGTTCCCTAGATTCTTTAAGTATCCAGTTTTAAATCCAGTCAGGTCATGAAGCTTTCCTTACACTCAGTGATCCCAAAAGACTGAGCACTCCCCTGACTTCTGCGTTTATAATTTCTAAACCTAAGTTATTGTTCAGCTCGCCTTGCTCTACAAACTTGATCTTCTTTGCAAAGACAGATTGGAGGTTTTCATAATTGACCAATGAAAAACCTGTATGCAATGCAAGTACTGTGGGTACAAAATGTATACATGTATCCATGTATGTATGTATGTATGTATGTATGTATGTATGTATGTATGTATGTATGTATGTATGTATGTATGTATGTATGTATGTATGTATGTATGTATGTATGTATATATGTACGTACGTATATATGTTTGAATGTATGTGTATAATCATATTTTTTTTTTTCTTTTTTTTTTCTTCTTTTTAACAAAACTGACTTGCATCCAAGAGAAAACATTTTCCTCGGCGCGGTTATCAAAGGCATGATTGATAACACCTGACAGTTCATTGGTTGTCTTAAGTACAGTTTGCTTATCGCAACGTATAAATAGTGGGCACAGCTCGTCAGATCGAGGTGTTCTTGAAGCTACCCTTGCCGACATCATGAGGTGGTTTCTGTTGGCAGCAGCCCTCTTGGCAGCTTATGCCTCGGCGACAGACTTGGCCCACAAGCAGCAAACAATCAACCAGTTACTTTACAAGAGCACAGAACCCATTAGATCCAAGTTTGCAGAGCTGAAAGAACTGGCAAAAGGATGGGATCCACTCAGTCACAAGCACCACTGCAGCGACGGAGGGCACGCACTAGAAGTACTGGTACACGAGGTTGAGCAGGGCAATATGTTGGTCAAGAAGCACTGGTTCTCTCTCTTCAACGAACGCCACAGGGAAGAGGCCGTCATGCTGGTCGACGCACTTCTGAGCTGCACAGACTTCAACTTCTTCAAAGGCCATGCTGCCTACTTCCGCGAACATATGAACGAGGGAGAGTTCGTCTACGCCCTGTACGTGGCCGTCACTCACTCTGACCTCACCAGCGGAGTCATCCTTCCTCCCTTGTACGAAGTCACTCCCCACCTTTTCACCAACTCTGAGGTTATCCAGAGAGCCTATACAGCCAAGATGACACACACTCCAGCCAAACTCCAGATGGAGTTCACAGGATCCCAGAAGAATCCAGAACAACGTGTGGCCTACTTTGGAGAGGACATCGGCATGAACTCCCACCACGTTCACTGGCACATGGACTTCCCCTTCTGGTGGCAAGGGCATCATATCGATCGCAAAGGAGAACTCTTCTTCTGGGTCCATCACCAGCTGACTGCTCGTTTTGATGCCGAGCGTCTTTCCAACCACCTTCCCGTGGTCGATGAGCTCTACTGGAACAGACCCATTGAAGAAGGCTTTGCTCCCCACACCACTTACAGATACGGAGGAGAGTTCCCCTCTCGTCCTGACAACAAGGAATTTGAAGATGTGGACGGCATCATAAAGGTTCGCGACCTGCTTGAGACAGAGAGCCGCATCAGAGAAGCCATTGACCACGGATATGTCACCTCTAAGGATGGCAAAGCCATCTACATTGATAACGACCGTGGTATTGATATTCTGGGAGACGTCATCGAGTCTTCCATGTACACTCCCAACTTCCAATACTATGGTGCCCTTCACAACTATGCCCATATCATGCTGGGAAGACAGGCCGATCCTAAGGGTAAATTCAGCATGCCCCCAGGTGTCATGGAACACTTCGAGACTGCAACGCGAGATCCATCTTTCTTCAGGCTCCACAAGTACATGGACAACATCTTCAAGAAACACAAGGACAAGCTTCACCCTTACACAACCAACGATCTGCTTTATTCCAACATTGAAATCACTGATGTCTCCATCGACGGTGAGCTCGTTACATTTTTCGAAGATTTTGAATTCAATCTCATCAACGCTCTGGATGATACGGAACAAGTCGAGGATGTTCCCGTCTCCACCACCGTCCATCGTTTGAACCACAAGCCATTTGATTATGACATTCACTTCAATGCAAAGTATGATGCTGTAGCCACCGTTCGAATCTTCCTTTGCCCCAAGTACGATTACAATGACATCGAACTGTCAATGGACGAATACCGCTGGGGCTGCCTCGAGATGGACAAATTCTGGGTAGACGGTAGGTATTTCCTTTTCCCCTGATGCTTTGTGGCTAAATCGTAGTTATTACTCCACCAAATATGTTATCATATCTTCTGAAAATTAATTTCCTTTTCTTTCTTTTTATATTGCAGCCCATTACGGTGAGAACCACTTAGTTCGACATGCGCATGAGTCTACAGTGACGATCCCTGACCGCACTCCCTTCGAAGACTTGATCAAGCAGGCGGACGAAGCAGTCGCGAATGACTCTGACTTCCCGCATCAGAACTACCGTTCCTGTGGTCACCCTGCAAGGCTGTTGCTACCCAAAGGCAACACCAAAGGCATGGAGTTCCTCCTGTTCGTTGCCATCACCAGCGGAGACGACGCAGCCCTCTCCAGGCCGACAGTCGGGGAGCACGGCGGCGCACATGGCTACTGCGGTGTCCGAGGCGAGATTTATCCGGATAAGAGACCTATGGGATATCCCTTGGACCGTCACATCCCTGATGACCGCCTCTTCGATGTCGGCAATGTCCACGTGTCTACTGTCAAGGTTTATCACAAGAAGCATTAGGCATCGTAAATCACAAATGGTGCGGGGAAAGGGTATTAGCCCTTTTCCCATCTCTTAATTTAATTTGAATAAAATGAAATATTTTAAATTTTCAATTTATATCAAAGCTTCCCAAGGTGCACCAGACTCAGAAAAAAATAATAATAAATAGAAAAATGAGACAAATATATTTTTCTATTCAGACCTGTCCCGAAATCCCTACAGACAACAGGTTTAAACAGAGATCAAATGAAAGAGGGGAAAACTACTTGTTTTCATAAAGGACATTCTTCCATTTACCTCATACTTAAGTCATGCAAAAGTCGTGGGAGTTTTACAATTTAAAAATGCGTCATTTAGAAACGAAAGATAACAAGAATGCAGTACAGAATATAATCGGTACAAATAAAAGTAAAAATATAAATATGAAGTGCGCACGCAGACACACACACACACACACACACACACACTCATTGGAAGATCATGTATATCAATCTTACTAAGGTTTTGTTTGAGAGTGGTTGAGTTGCTGCAAGAGAGAGGGAGTAGGTGGATTGTTTATACTGACATCTAAAGAAGTCAATTGAGCATGTACCTCACAATCGACTTTTGTGAAAACTAGATCATAAGAACGGCAGTGAAAGACTAGATGCCAGGATGGAGTGTGATGATAGGACGATCAATTCTGGTACCTGTAATGTCAATGGTGGAAAGTTTGACATTCTATACTAATATGTTTGTAGATGAGAAGAATAAAAGATGAGGGAGGTTGCAAACTGTTACATAATGTGGACAATATGCATGCCGGGAGCCAATTGTGGAAAGTTAAATTCAACATAAAAAATTCAAAGCACTGGAAATGGGTAAAAAATCAAAGAGAGTATCAATTAACTGATTAGTTGGAAACGAATAAAATGCAAAAACAAAAGAAAAGAAATATCTGGGAGTTCTGGTCACAGATACCTTGTCACCTGACAAACATCAAATATATCGCGGGTGATACATGCAGGTTACTCACGAAAATAAAAACATCCGTTTCTATCTTATAGATTCTTTCCTGGATCAGAATATGCAGCGGTAGTAAGGTCTCCACAGAAAATGAAATATATAAGCAAGATTGAGAGAATAAAGAGAGCGGCGACCTTGAAGATAAAATTCACGAAGAGACGTTAAAAGCACTGCGTTTGCCGTAATTGAAAGAAAGAATAGAAAGAGGTGACTTGATAGTGGTGTTCAGGTCAATAAATCAATGAATGGAGTAGACAAAACTGACAAAAAAATATTAGTTTGGAAGAGGTGAGAACACAAAGTTATGGAAACAAAGTAAAAAATACCACATGTCGAAAGGTTCCTTGTGGATATATCAGTTCGTGGAATAGCTTATGGCCTAAGATAGAGCCACAAGCAAATTCAAAATTAGGTACAGTATAGCCTTGTTGACAGGGGGCTAGTTTAGGAGCCGTTGGTGCTAGCTGCAAGTTAACTTACCTAAGGGCAAGTAAGTGTTGTCACTAGGATAGTTTGGAGGCAAGTTTACTAACTTTTCGTTAACATTGGGCAAGTTGAGGGGTTGTTTCCAAGTCGCTAACACTAGTGGCTACTAGAATAGACCCGTGTCAACGAGGCTTATGATAACTGCCGAAAAAAGAGAGTATCCGCTGAGTGCAACTAATTTCTTTCATATGACGCACACAAAAAATAGTCTACTAATATGACAGTAAGTGGAGGTCAAATACAGACAGCTCCCCTGATATATATAAAAAAAACTTAGGCAGCAAAAAAGGTAACAAACAAAAAGAAATAAGAGGAAAAATAATAAAGTAAAAAGAGTATCTACAGAGGGAGGATACAACTCTTTTGCCTATCTAGTACTTTTGACAGCGATCTGTCCCTTTCCTAAACTTCTATTATTTTTTACCTTCTAGTATAACTGATAATTTGGATACTTGATTGTGTACGCTATTGTCTTCCATAACGTGTTATATAGTATGGGGTGAAGTGTTATATCATCGACAGTTATTTGCAATGCAGTCATCCAGCCGCCTCTATCAATTTAGAAAGGCTGGACGGTGGGTGCATCGTATCCTTTCCAGATAGACTCTGTCTTCTCGGGGGTGCAAGGACTCAGAGGGCTAGATATCAGGAGGTCGGCCATGCAGTAGTGTGTTCTCTTTCAGTCTGTTGTGGAGCAATGAGTGATATGATTATGGATATGCCTCTAGAGGCGGATATCTGGTGGTTGTGGAGGAAGAGAAGAGATTATTTGTGTGTGATATAGATATTTGGGTATCATTTATGTTTCTTGGTGTGTGTGGATGTTCTACTATGTAGTAGAGTGGGTGAGCTGTGTTTGTGTGAGGCTGCGGAAAGTGTTTGTGTACCTTGTTATAAATCTTCATGATCTTTCCTCAGTTACCTATTTGAAATAAATATTTATACTTTTCATTTTTCCAATACTAGAACCATAACCTGCTGCTTAACTTTGACTAAATTTTCGTATTATACATATAGGTACTCAGGTTCTCATTAAGTTCTTATCATTGCTATAAATCTACCATGCGGTTATGATACCCATTTTATTTTTGTTTTCATGACATTTCTTCAGTTTTGTCATTGGGCATAAATAATTATACACATCATCTTTTCCAACATTAGAACCATAAATTGCTGCCTAACTTTAACCTGTAGAACTGATCATTATTTCAGTTTTGATTTGATAACTGTACCCTTGTTATTTTGTCCAGATATAATCTTCAGAATTCAAGTAGACGTTCTTTAGAAGCCTTTCGAGATGTTCCTTTGCACTTCAGTTGGGTAACAATTGCTTCTGCGATTTTTTTTATACAAAAAGCTCATCATACAGTCTGGATTTTCATTTCCCCCATATAATCATTAGTCAACAACCACTTCTGAATCTTACCTCTTCTTTTGGTTAGTTTCTGTATAAAAGTTTAATTAGATTTTTTCAAATAATAGTATGTGCACGTTTCATGAGTTAATGAGAGAACAATTACTAATGCTTCGTTCAGATCTTTATGCTTAGTAAAATTAAAAGACTGAAATAATACTCAACAATTCAGAGACAGCTTTGTTCGTGTACATTGAGAAAGTAGTTGCTGCGTCAGTCTAAAATTAACTTCTCTCCCTTCGTCTTTTAAAAGCTATATGGATCCGCTGTGCCACCCCTCCTCGCCCAGCGCTTTTCCTCATTAAAAAAAAAATGGGACAATGCTTTCTCGTTACTGGTAGTGGTACAATATTGAGTATGTATCAGTAGAAGATATACATTTTGTTCAGTCTAGTTTATCCCCTTTAGCGCAGTTACACTTCTTAGAAATATTATTTATTACTCTAAGAAATGACGAGGGCACCATCGAGAGTATAAATTTAGATCTAGTGAATATCTCTAGGGAATAGATAGAGAAAGTAGGGAGTGCAAAAAGCATCAGAGAAAGTGTACTGGGCGGCAATGAAAAAAGAAAACACTGAAATAGTGTATTGAGTCACCATTCGATACATACACTACAATATACAAATGTGTGCGTACACATTGGAGGCTGATTCACAACTGACGCCCGCCTCCTTGCTAACTCCAATTTGGCAACAAAACTCAAAAAGGCGCGCATGACTTACATTTGGTTCTTACCTATATTGCACATATAGCTCAACCACAATACAATAAATCAATATGCTCAACACTTAATACTAAAATTAAAGACTAACAACATACCCAACGACCACCAATGCCGTAAATGGGAAAATATATATAGACCATCACATCGCTCGGCCACCATCACTCGGTTACCCCACCGAGGCATGTTGCACGCATATCCATACCAACCGGCACCAGTGCACACGGACGCACACGTATGAAGAGTTTGGTGGCAGTGAGCCCGCTCAAGACCTCATCTCTCAGGTCAAGCAGGGCCAAAGAGCGATTATCTCCGGATTACCTGCCAGCCCACGCTGCCGCTTCACCCCAACGCTCGAAATATGATAACACATACAACAGTATTAATAATTTATTTGTTTAATGATTCTATGTCCACTTGGACATAGATTGTACATATATATAATTAGGATTAAATTTATGTACTAACTAGCAAATATTTGAGCCTAAGATCAACCCTAGTCAGGCCAAACTGGCTCCATGTAATTTAAAATATTGTACGTATTTCCCTGCTGGCAACTCATCCGAGTTCCCCTTATAAGACCCAGTCATCAGGCCTGTAGAAGGACTTGAAAACTGGACACACCCTGGACAAATCGCATCAATAAAACAAAGAAACTATCAGACGCTTTTTCTCAACCGGCTTCTGTCCATTTGTACTTCGCCTCTACGTCTCAAGGAACGACTACGCTACCAAATCTCTCCTTCTAAAGAATGTTATAATCCGCCGAAGATCAAAAAAACATTTATTCTGATGGCCACGGCAACAGGTAAAACAAAAATTAAAAGGATGATCTACTCCATACACCATACTCTACATACAAAAGTGTGGAAATTTATTTTTACATGAACACACCTTATACAAGAAAACATACATAACGCATATATATACATATAAAGATACATAAGAACGGGCGCCAGTTAAAACAAGACCCAAAAGATAACAATTGACGGACGTCCGGGACATTCTGATTAATAGCTAAACATTACAAAATCCAATTCAAGACATCGCACTTGATAGCTAAACAATACAAAATAAAATTCAAGACATCACACTTAATAGTTAAACATTACAAAATACAATTAAAGACATCACGGATAACATCATAAGCAATGCACACATGCAGATATTAACCCATTAAACTCCGATGACAAGATTCTTGTCATTTGGTCAAATAAAACAAAAAATCATAAAACACCAAAATGTTTGATCAAACAACACCAGAAAAATATGACGTCAGTCCTCGCTTCGCTCGCGAGCGAAGCGAGGACTGACGTCATATTTTTCTGGTGCTGTTTGATCAAACATTTTGGTGTTTTATGATTTTTTGTTTTATTTGACCAAATGACAAGAATCTTGTCATCGGAGTTTAATGGGTTAAGTCACTAAACCCCTTGAAAACAGATTATAATTGTGAGGGGGAGGCCGGGCTGGTCACTCTTGTTACCTTAAGCCTATCAACGTGCAATACTTCACTCAGTCCCATGGAAGAATCATAGACCCTGAACTTATTGGTATGCAACTTCTCAGTCACCAAAAATGGACCTATAAATCTATAATTTAGTTTAGATTGGTGTTCAGGTATGATCACCAATACTTATGTTAGCAGCCGTAGCCTTGCTATGCTGGTGTTTCAACATTTTGGACTTGGATTCATCAAGTTTTTCTCTCACAGAATCATATATCCTATGTAATGCGTGACATCGAAGTTGAGTATAATCATCAGAATTGTAGAGGGGACGAATAGGACTGACTAACATATCATATGGGAGCCTTTTTTCAACTCCATAGATGACGTAATGAGGCGTCTTGCCTGTTGAAACATTAATTGTGCTATCAATGCAAGCACTGACATGAGGAAGTCAATCCTCCCAAGATTCACGGAGCCTACCAGCAACGTGCCTGAGAATGTCCAAAATATTCGTATTCGTTCTACTAGACCATTAGACGAAGGATGATAAGTATTCACGAAGGTTTGAGTGATGGCATAACTTTTGCAAATGTTTGCTAAAACCTCATTCCTAAATTCAGTCCTATTGTCATTAGTGGGCACTAAAATAGTGTATGGACAAAAAACATGAGAAACTAAAGCATGAGCAACTACTGGAGCACACTTACTACGTAAAGGTTCCAATACTGCAAAGCAACTAAATTGGTCCACACATACAAGTACATACACTGAATCTTGAGTACTACGGGACAATTGTAAAAGGTCTATAGCCATAGTCTGAAAAGGATGAGGAGCAGGGTACTCTAGGATATGAGCAGTGTGCGTAGAAGCTTTGTTCTGGGCACAAAAAGTACATTGGGCTACATGACTAGTAATTTCAAGTCGTATTTTAGGTCAATAATATTTCTTGCGAACCATAGCCAGAGATTTGTCACGCCCTGGGTGACCAGATTGAGGGGTATTATGAGCAAGAGACAGAACAACAGGGACTAGAGACTCAGGGATCACTAACTGTGCTACATCCTACTCAAACAATTCCACATTACAAATTAAAAAATTGTCCTGTCGAGAGAATTTGGATAGGGGTACAAGTAAACCTGGTAAAGAGGTATCATCATTAGTTTCCAAAGCATAAATAACAGCAGACCAAACAAAATCCTCTTATTGAGCTTTGGCCAGAGCTTGAAGAGAGAAGATGTCAGTCACTGCAACTGCAGCTACAGGCGCATTACGTGAAAGTGCATCAACAACATTGTTTGCACGTCCCGTAATATACTTAAGGATCGGATTAAATTCTTCAGTAGTAAGAAACCATCTGGCTAGACGACCTGAAAGATTTTTGCCATTGAAAAGTCCATGTAGACTGTTATAGAATATCCAAAAATTATATTACGAAAATACTTTAAGGTACACACCAATGCTAGTGCCTCTATATGTGTGACAAAGTAACGAGACTCATGCTTGTTAAGTATGCGACTAGTATATGTAACAACATGTGGCCGACAACCATATAATTGCTGTATAAGTACAGTTCCAATGCCTGTACCAGAAGCATCTGTACAAATAGTAAAGGGAAGACTATAATCTGGGAATGCCAACACAGGCGCTTCAGTAAGTACATGCTTCAATGAATCAAAATTTCCTAGTGAACATCACGCCAATGGAAGGAAGCATTCTTCTTGAAGAGACGTGTAAGGGGAGATGTAATTGAAGCAAAATTCTTAATAAATGCACGATAGTATTTGGTAGCCCAAGGAAGGAACGTACATGGTCTATTGACTTAGGTGTAGGGAAGTTCCCAACAGTTTTGACTTTATCATCTGTGGTGTGAATACCATGTTTGTCTACAACATGACCTAGGAATTGGATGCTAGATTTAAAAAATGAACACTTGGGCAAATTGAGCTTCAATCCAGCTTCAGTCAAACGTTGCTAGACCAGGGACAACTTATAGAAGTGGATTTCCACATCTATAGAGACTAAGATTAAATCGCTCAGGTAAACAAAAAGTCCGTTTCTTATTAGACCATGAAAAAAATTAAACAAGCGTTGGCATGTCAATGGAGCATTCCGTAACCCCATGGGGCAACAAAGCCATTCAAAATGACTGACCTGATGGAGTCGAGAAGGCCGTGATCTTATGAGACTTCTCCTCTAAGGGAATCTGCCAAAAGCTAGCCTTTAAATCTAAGGCGGTGAATACCGTGTTACCTGTTCCTATGGACTGGAGAAGATCACTTAACACAGGCATAGGGTAATGGTCTGGAATTGTGACCTCATTGACTCGCCTAAAATCAATAACAAGACGGAAAGAGCCATCTTTCTTAGGCACCAGGAGGAGCGGCGAGTTCCACTCTGAGCGAGACTCTTGGACAACGCTTTCACTTAACAAGTCGTCAATCAAGGACTGTGCTACAACCCGACGAGAGTGAGACAACCTTTAAGATGGTATGTAAACAGTTCGAACACCCGACTTAAAATCAGTGCTATGGACAACACGATCCGTAACTCCTAATGGATCACCTGGAAAGGTCAAAGCTTGACGATGGGTCACTAACAGTTCAATGAGACGAGGCGTCTCATCAGGAAAATCAATCTCATCTACATATGTTGCAAACTCAGAGCCCAAGTGAGCTGTGTCACTTGCTTGTGTAGACCGTAACACAGAAGCTGCTATGACAGGAGGCAAATCCTGGACAGTGTCAACGTCAACAATTTCAAAGGAGCCTAAATGACTGCTAGAAGAGGGAGAGATGGGAGCATCAGTAACGTTGGTTACCATAGCTGTGATAACATAATCCTCACGAATAGTGGAGAGAGTTCCTTCCAATACTAGACGACAAACGCGAACAGAGTTAGGCCGAGATAAGACGTCAGAACTAAGTGAAGCATCTGAAATGCGAACCGGAATTCGAACTGCACTTGAAAGTCGGATATGATCCTCACCTACAACAACAACAGCACAAGAAAGAATAGGAGCGCCTAAACAATTAGAACTCTTTGAAGAAAACTGTATGGTCTGACCATGCACAGAAGGTGAGCTACATATGGAAACTGGCTTATCCGATGCAAGAATAACAGATTTGTGAAAAGTCACTACACGGCACATAGGAGACATATCTATGCCATTAGCTGTAAGAGCGTCAATGACCAAGAGACATTCACACATGAGAGATATCCCAGAAAATACTACAAAATTAACATGGAAAACGGTAGCATGGGAAGAAAATCTTAAGGGAATGTAAACAGACCCAAGATCAGACAAGGAGAACCTTGTACAGAATGCAACCCTTTACAAAAGGGAGACAAGGTGATATCGTATAATTCCTTGAGAGCATAATATGCCCTTTTACCTATAAGACTACATTCTGCTGCAGTACCTACTGTTACGGAGATAGGTGCTTGCCTGTAAAGAAAACAAAATGGAAGGTAAGTAATTGAGAAGACTAAGAGTCACCAAAGGGATGATCCGAGACCGGATATTACTGGTCAATCCTTTGGTTTGTAATACGGGCGCTGGTGAAAATGGGGCTCAGTTTGCCTTAGAGTTGAAGAGTTTTCTGCTTTAAGTTTCAGAATATTTGAACACTGCTCAGTTGAATGCTTAAATTGGCCATGTACATGACAGTAGCTAAGATTATCCTGAAGCGTTACTCTAGAGAGGTCATGTGTCATGTTAGAAGAGGTATCATAGAAGGTTCTAATTACAGGGGGTCTGTTTTGACTTGTGCTCGTGACGTTTACGGCGAAAGAAAAATCACTTGTGTGACCTGACTTGTTACAATAGCTACATGTAAGTACAGGTGGTGTTAATGTAGACGAAGGAGTGTTTTGCGCAGGTACTAATGACTGAGTAGGTGGAGGAGAACTAGGAACATCGGTATGTTGTAGCGCATTGCTAATACACAGAGAACTATTAGGCAATTCCTTTAGTTTACTTGAAACCTTTGAATCACAATACTTTGAAAAGGTTGGAAGCATGCGTAATTAGAAAAGTATAATAAATCCACAAGATTGATAACCACCAATTTGAATATAACCAGTCTTATCCGGAGGCAGCGTACCGAAGCCGGGATATCACGCAGGCAACTCTTCACACAACACGCAGCAACAATAGGCGAACGTTCCACCAATGCAGATGATGATTATAACTAAAAGTCCGTATGAAACGCCAAAGCTGGGACCAGGATGCCTAATACATAAGAACATAAGAATAAAGGAGACTGCAAGAGACCATAAGGCCTACACTAGGCAGCTCCGTATCCATCACCACTTGTCACCCCCATCCATAAAGTTGTCTAATCGTTTTTTAAAACAACTGATAGTTTCAGCGCTTACTACATGGTTACTAAGTTTATTCCATTCATCGACCACCGTATTAGTAAACCAATTCTTGCCTATTTGCTTCTTAAATCTAAATTTGTCCATCACTCTGTCCCGTTTTAGCCGTCTCTACGACCCGAGTGAGATGACTCGGTGGCAATATTCTTTCTTCCCCCTGCCACAGGGAACAGAGGCGAAAATGGAAATACACATTCAAAGAAGTGGTACAGGGCATTATCAAGAGGAAGGAGGGACAACATAACGGAGGGACAGTTGCAGTACAATAAAGTAGCACCATTTCTCTATGAGTAGAAATCTCCTCTAAATCAGACCAAATTATATGTGACTCTGGTCCATAGGAGTGCCCCCATATAGTCCCCTAAAGTATCGGCTGCATGCTTCTGCGCAAATTATACAGTACTGTACAGTAGCATGCAGCCAATACCATAGATGGGGTGTATACATATATATATATATATATATATATATATATATATATATATATATATACTGTATATATATATATGTATATATATATACACATATGCATAAACATATACTTTTACATACATATGCATGTATATATATAGATATATATATGTATATATATATGTGTATATATATATATACATATATATATACATGAATTTACATGTACATATACATATGCGTATGCATATACATATATGTATATATACATATACATAATTATATACATATATGTATACGTATATGCATATGTATACAGGGTTTGGTAAGTATGAAAGAAAGAACTTAAGTAGATTATTAGAGATAGAGAGAGAGATGAGCAAAAATAGGACTCGGTGGGAAAATGAAATCATGGACTTAAGAAAAGAGGTCATTGGTTTAATAGATTGTTTAACTAAGGCTAATCATGAAATTTCTGACCTAAGAAAAACTAACTTGGATCTTACAAACGAAATTAAAGAAATGAAAAGAGACATAAATGAACTGAAGAATGATAATGAAAAGAAGAAAACTAATGATAATAACAAGAGCGAAAATCTAAAGCAGGAAGTGAACAACAAATTACAAGAATTGACACAAAAGATCGAAGAAAACTTAGGTGGGGACAGTATCCAGGAAATTAAGAAGTGGAAAGAAAATATTGAAAATAAAGAAATTGCTTTCAAAGAAATAGTCAAGCAGCAAATGCAAGATAATGCAAAAGACACAATCATTCAAGTGATTAACGAAAAAGCAAATTGGGTCAGGGATACAGTAGATAGGAAGAAATGTATTGTGGTTTATGGACTAAAAGAAAAACAAGGATTGGCGAGGTACATGAGAGAAAAAGAAGAAAAAGAGACATCAGTAGAAATCCTTCATGAAATTCAGGGGGGAGACAGAGATTCAGGCACAGACCTAGAAGAGACTTACAGAATTGGTCGCTATACTAAGGATAGGAATCGACCTCTAAAGATAAAACTAAGGTCACAAATGGTAGTAGAAGACATATTTGAAAAAGTAGGTAACTTGGCAAAGAGTGAAAAGTACAATAAGATATGGATAAAAAGAGAAATGAGTACTGAGGAATTAGAAAAAGAAAGGGCACTAAGAGAAGAAGCAAAGGAAAAAAACTTGAAGAGATCGGAGACAGAATGCAAAGAATTCCAGTGGAGAGTAATAGACTTGAGATTAAGACAATGGCGCATCAAAACGAAAAAACCAAGGGAAGAAGAAACCAGGGAGAAGGAAGAAAATTAAAAGTGGCCTATACCAACATTGACGGACTAATTTCGGGACTGAACGAACTCAATGATTATCTGTTAGAAGCAAAACCAGACATAATGGGAATTGTAGAGACTAAACTAAGAGGTGAAATACCATCCACTGTTATCGGACAAGGTTTATACAACTACTGGATAAAAAACAGGGACAAGAAACAGGGAGGGGGAATCATGTTCTTGGCCAAGAAAGACCTAAAGGTGACAAAAATTGCAGAGGGCAAAGGTAATGTTGAATTGATCATGATAAAAGTCGAAGGCAAGAATATGAAAAGTAGAAAGTTTGTGGTGACTTATGTGCCTCCAAAAACAAGCGCTTGGAAAGAAAACGAACATACAAAAATGCTAGATGATACAAGAAAATCACTAAATGAGATACTAATGGGTAAGGGTAATCTGGTAATTATGGGGGACTTCAATTGCAAAGAAATTTGTTGGGACAGCATGACAGTGCAAGGAGGAGATGACTCGTGGGGCAATGTACTGCTAGATATGACCATGGAGTACACAATGACCCAATGGGTCCGTGAAAACACAAGGTACAGAAATAATGAAGAGCCATCGAAACTAGATCTAATATTTACAACAGAACCTGAAATAGTGCATAAAGTCCAGTACGAGACACCAATTGGAAAGAGTGACCATGTACTCATCGAAACTGTACTAAAGGAAGAAATAGACATAGAGAGGAACGAAAAGCATAGGAAAGGAAGACTGATGTACAACAAAATAGACTTTACAAAACTAAAGACATTCTTCCGGAATGCAAACTGGGAAAAATTTTACAGGGAAGAGACAACAGTGGAAGAGAAATGGAATATATTGATGGAAAACTACAATGAAGGTGTAAACAGGCATGTACCAAGACAAAAGCGAGAGAGAGAGTACATTAAATGTTGGTTCAACAAAAGATGCAGTGAGGCAAAAGACAGAAGGGACAAGGCTTGGAAAAAGTGGAGAAAAGACAAAAAACAAAGCAAATGGCAAATTTATGTTAACTGTAGAAATGAGTATGTTAATGTGAGAAGAGAGGAAAAAAGGAACCATGAGAAGGATATTATAGACAAATGCAAAGAGCAACCCAAACTATTCTATCGGTATGTGAATGGTAAACTTAAAAACAAACAGGAAATGGTGAAACTATGCCAAGGAAACATAGAATACACAGAAGATTTAGAGATGGCCGAAGTCATGAACAATCACTTTAAATCTGTTTTCACCAGAGAGAAAATACCAAATTGTGACATAGATAAAAACAAGAAATCTCCCCTCATGAATGAGTTTACAGCATCACTAAAGGAAATATCAGAACATATATCAAGGCTGGATGTCAGAAAATCACATGGCCCGGATGGTATTGCAAATTGGATTCTAAAGGAGTGCAAAGAAGAACTAACAGACAAAATACACATCTTAATAAACAGCTCACTCAAAGAAGGAAAGATACCCGAGGACTGGAAAAACGCTAACATTGTACCAATATTTAAAGGAGGAAACCAGGAAGAACCCACCAACTATAGGCCAGTATCACTAACAAGCACCATAGCCAAAATTTGTGAGAAAATAATCAAGAATAGATGGGTAAAACATCTGGAAGACAATGACATATTAAACCCAAGACAATTCGGATTCAGACAAGGAAGATCATGCTCCACAAACTTAATATGCTTTTACTCAAGACTAATAGACATAGTGCAAGAAAGAAATGGATGGGCTGATTGTGCATTCCTAGACTTGCAAAAAGCCTTTGACAAAGTACCACACAGAAAATTACTAAAAAAAACTGGAACACATAGGAGGAATACAAGGAAACCTACTAAAATGGATAGAGGACTTTCTGACTGGTAGAAAGATGAGAGTAGTGCTCAGAGAAAAATATTCAGATTGGAAAGAGGTGATCAGTGGAGTACCGCAACGATCTGTGCTGGCACCAATAATGTTTGCTATCTATATGAATGACATGGACGAGGACGTGAACTGCTACATGAGCTTCTTTGCTGATGACGCCAAACTGCTAAGGAAAATAGAAACTGATGAGGACTGTGAAGCACTGCAAGAAGACCTAAATAGGGTATGGAACTGGAGTCAGAAATGGGAAGTGGACTTTAATACTAAGAAGTGTAGCATAATGGAGTTTGGAAAAAGCAAAAACAGAATTTCAGGAAAATATACAATTGGAACCAAAGAAGTAAAGAAAGTAGGATCCGAAAAAGATTTGGGAGTAATTATCACGAACTACTTGTCCTATGATATACAGATTAACAAAATTGTCGGGGAGACTTACAACTTGCTAAGATCAATAAAAGTGGCGTTTACATACTTGGACGAAGACATGATAAAAAAAAATATTGGTTACATTGATAAGGCCTAGATTAGAGTATGCGGCGACATTGTGGTCCCCCAGTACCAAAAAGAATATAAAGAAAATAGAAAGAATCCAAAGAGCAGCTACAAAAATGGCACCTGCACTTGCAAACCTATCATACGAGGAGAGATTGGCTAAACTGGAGTTACCGACACTGGAGCAAAGAAGAGAGAGAGGTGACCTATTGACCATCTACAGAATCATGAGAGGCACAGAGGTACTCGATAGAGAGAACTTACTTAACTGGGACAAAAGAAACACAAGAGGACATGGAAAGAAAATAAAAAACATAGCTATAGAAGAGAACTGAAGAAAAACAGTTTTCCTCATAGAGTTTTGGACACTTGGAACAAACTGGACAATGAAATAGTATGCGCAAAAACCATTCACGAGTTTAAAAACAAACTAGACACTGCGAGATACAAAGGCGGGACATCACGAGCATAGCTCCCCTTCCCGCAAAATACAACTAGGTAAATACATATATATATATATATATATATATATATATATAACTATACATATATATATATATATACATATGTATGTATGTATGTATGTATGTATGTATGTATGTATACAGTATAGATTGCAATGATGTATATTGGGGACAGACGGGTCGAGATCTTAATACCAGGGTTAAGGAGCACAAGAACTCTGTTAAATACGGACAGGAAAATTCCGCAGTATTTCAGCACGTCGCCAATAAAAACCACCGAATAAATTGGGACGATGCTGAAATAATTTATAAATCCAAATGTAGTTTCAGAAGAAAAATAGTAGAATCCTCCCTAATAAATAATTTCCCAAATTATAACATTTCCCATGGTCAATGGTCACCAGACTGTATTTCTTCTTTTGCCATAAATAAAATGTTACCATCAACATTAGCGGTGGACAAAAATCACCAAGGCCCATGCAACGCCGGTCATGTGACCTGAGCCACCAAGATGCGAGCATGCGTGCCGGGCGTGTTGACCTGAGCCTCGTCCCCTCATGCTACCTCACTGCTTTACTATAAATACACATTGTTCTGTACTTTGTAACTCATATCTGCCGAAGAGGATCACAGTAAGTGATCGAAATATACAGATCTCTATATCTTTGCTTATTCTTCTCCGAAAGTG
>NC_134787.1:2198776-2203776 GCF_046742065.1 Oratosquilla oratoria | reverse complement strand
TCAGAAAATATTATATTCTGCCTATGAGTTCTTCACATTCATTCATTTATCAATTTGTCTATGTATATACTCACTCACTTATGCTGTTTCCGTATGGTCACCGAATCTCATTAAAGACATTGACAGACTGGAAAAAGTACAACGGCGAGCCACAAAACTGATTCCAAATATCAAAAATAAATCATACGAAAATCGACTAAAACATATAAATCTGTTTTCCCTAAAAAAAAAGCGTAGGCTCAGAGGTGACTTGATACAGGTCTTTAAAATTCTAAAGGGAATTGACAACATCAAAAGTGACAAAATTTTCACATTGAATGAGAATCAGACAAGAAACAATGGTCTCAAACTGTCCGGAAATAGATTCAATTTGGAAATAGGTAGAAACAACTTTGCCAACCGTGTAGTTAATGAATGGAATAAACTTCCTGCACAGGTAGTGCAATGTAGTTCAGTTCGAAGCTTTAAGAATCATTTAGATAAACACCTAAGCATGATGCTGTAATGATTATAATTTGTTTTCGTTTTTGTTATCATTTGTCTGATTTTCATTTATTATTAGTTATATGTCTATTATTATTTACTATTTACCTGTTTGTTTATTATTTAATTATACCTATGCATTTATGTATTTTATTTGTTATTTACATTATTATAGTTTTTATTTATTATTTTATTATCATGATTTTTTTTCGCATCCGACCTAGATATGGACCAAAAGGTCTCCTGTCGGCATGCTTCGCCTTTGTAATCCTTTGTAATCATTCATTTGGATATCCATTTGTGTCCTTTTTCGCGTTTTCATTTACTCATTATTTCGTTCATTTATTTATTAAGTTTATTTATTTACTTGATGCGCTGGTGGCGTAATGAATAGAGTGCTGGTCTCGCATTTGTTTAGTTGTGGGTTCGAATCCCGCACTTTTCTTACATTCTCAGCCTAACAGTCCAAGCGCATTGGGCAAAGATGTCGGCTTCGGCCGTAGCTACACGTATCCTGGCGTGGACTCCTCACCATCTTCTTATCATTATTTCTTTTTATTTCTTTAGTTATTATGTTGCAGTTTTTCGTTATTTATTTCTTTAACCTTGGTTCAGTTTTGCTCTGCAATTGGTCACTAATCGTTCTAAGAAAGACAATTTTTTTTCACACCAAGAATGCAAATGCAAACGGCTGGGTAGAATCTTTGATTCGCAAGAATCAAAGAACAAATGTTGGACTTCATCCTTTGGTTATGAGTTTGAGATCTCCAAGAAAACAAAAAGTACAACCAGATTCCAGAGCTCAACAACAAAATTTCTTTATCTCTGTGTGTCAGTAGATGAAACCTTAATCGATGTCTGATAATGTCTAATATGTCTGATGATTATTACAAACCTAAAAATATTGCGAAAATAAACAAAGTAATGTTTGACTACTATACCAGATGGGTATATTGTCGGCGAATTTTGGGATCCGGCTGTACTGTTCGTGGCTGACGGAGTCCTGCTTGGCCCAAAGACCAAGCGGTCACCCTAGTCGATGAAGCTGTAGAGACCATTTTCTTTGTTCGTACTCTTAATGTCCTCCCTCATGACTTTTTATCTTCTTTGGACGATGAACTATGAAAACATCCGGAAACAGTTCTCGCTTCCAATGATTTCGACAAGTTGAACTTATTGTAGACTCCATCTCAACCCTTTGAGCCATATCCTCTAGGACAGAGGTGGGCAACCTTTGGTACACTGACGGTTTTTTCCGGCACGAGAAACCCACAACTCACCTTGAAAAGAATAACTGATAAATCTCCGACTTCATTTGCATGACCATGAGGTCAAGAGAGGAGGCCTATACTCGTATGTAGGCCTATAATTTTACCCAGCTGACACGCGAGAAAAACTCATTCCAAATATTTCGCTGATTTTATTCCCCACACCTAAAAAGGTTACCCAGCCCTGCTCAGGACGTCGGTAGCCACGGAACTGCATGTCGTTGTTCGACATCTTTTGCAGTAGCCGCGATTGTCCTGGTCCACTCTTTGTTGGTCTTGCCAAACCGTCTTGGCATTGTTCTTTCGTTCTTCTTTCCCTTCTTTTTCTCTCGATTTGTTTTTGTTTTGTCATCATCTGTCTGTTTGATTTTCATTTATTATTAGTTATATGTTAATCTATCATTATTTACTATTTACCTGTTTGTTTATTACTTAACTATACCTATGCATTTATTTATGCATTTTAGTTGTTATTTACATTATTATAGTTTTTATCTATTCAGTTATTATTATTATTTTTTTTGCATCCGACCTAGATATGGACCAAAAGGTCTCCTGTCGGCATGCTCCGCCTTTGTAATCCTTTTGTAAACAGTAGTCCCTCCTTTGCCATCACGCCACGCACCTCTTCATTGTTTTGTTTTTTGTTTTGTTTTTTTTCCTATTTTTCCCTATGGCTTCTAATATTGTCCATCTTTCATTACCATACAGCAGGAAACCACATCAGATATTTTTCACAGCCATTCCGAATTAGTTTGATATAAAAGACCTCGGCTGCAGTATTTTCTGCGTCGGGTCTTCCATTTTGGCATTAAACTCTACCATTACCAACGTGTATTTAGTTTTTACTCAATTTGTTACCTAACTTATGCCATCAGAGAACTCAATTTCACTGTCTAGCCTCCATGGAATATGAAATAAGATTTCTGTTGAATAATGGTGTACAAAATAATGTATCAGTCGCTGAGATATCAGAGGTACCAATATGGGTATACTGCTTATAATATTTCAATATGAATTTGTAGGACTGTGATCAAACGCTCTCCTTACTAAAAGAATCCAAAAGAGTTAAAGAAAGCTTAAAGCTATCGTGCGGGTTTCCGGCATGCACGACGGTAGATTTTGGACCAATTTCAAAAGCGGAACAATTCTTCGTAGATCTTGAGATCAGAGTACGCTAAACATCGGCTTTCCACAATTGAATTGCAGAAACGGAAGACAAGAGTGCGTTCTGCAGACTTGGGCTTGTTATGATTTTTGTTTTGTTTTGTTTTTTCGTTTGCAATGGCCACTTCTGCCTAATTCCTTTTTGACGACGCAAGAATTCTGATGTGATCACCCGCCCGGGTTTCACATTGATAAATAACAGGTTAACTACAAAGGAAGTGAATGATTCAAAGATCTGAGGACCTAAACAAACGTTAATAGAGCTCTTTCCTCAGGACTGATAAACTAGGAATTGGCAGTCTGTGACCGTGTAAACAGAGTCCTAAATCTTTCAATAACAAGATTGCCAATGCTCACTCTGCCTTTCCACGCCCTGTAACTTGGTTAAGTCGGTATCGCAGAAGCTTTATTTTGTTCGGGATAAAATGATACCATTTAGCTCAGGGCAAGAATCAATACTTGAGAAATCTAGGAAAATGCTTCGGTGAGTGACTTTCTGTAGAATGGTTTTACTACCCTTTCCAAGACCCCTTCATGATGTGAAATATTTATCACCTAGGTCATTATCTTAGGTGGTCATCCGAGACACGGTTTCTAGTTCAGTTCATTAAATCGTAATATTCACCCTTGGATCACGTTATTCTGAGATTTACTTGATATTCTTCGATCGAAAATGTCAAAAAGTTGTTTCGCCAGTTCTTTCCATGGCCTCTGGAACGCTAATGTTGATTTATTTTCTTATTGATTTTATTGTTTATTTGTTTTTACCAGTATTACTTTACAAACAGGTATTGTGATAATGGCTATGAGGAGGAGGAGGAGGAAGAGGAGACGGATGATGATAAGGAGGAGGTACAATATTCCAGTGGCTACCGGTGAATATCATTTGTCATGACCACCCGATTACAAAGAGAAAAAGTTGACGGTGATTTCCACCAGTTTGTCGGTGCAAGCGCCTCATGATCTGGTGCTTAGATCAAAGAGACAGACATCGTCTAAAGGTCTAGTGAACTTGCGAGGGTGTAATGGTTTTCTAGAATATGAAATAGGATGATAAAAGTACATAGGTTAGACCTTGGTCTAAACACATTAGTGTTCTACGTGTTCGCACTACGGGGAAAATGACAGACACGAACAGAGAGCCGGAAATATTAATTTTCCGCTTGACCCAGAGAGGGAAAATGCAGCTTTTGTGATTATGCATACAGACTAATTCACGATGGTTTTCGATACATATATTTCATAATGCGATCTCCTCTCGATCTCAAAAAAATAAAAGATAACTAAATAGATCGCCACGGAACCATTGAGACGCCGGGGGTAAAAATAACAATGATCGTATTACAGGCTATGATATTTGTCATTACGCTTGATGCATTACCACAGATGACATATGCCATTCCCCTCTCATATGCTCCCCCCCCTCTCTCTCTCTCTCTCTCTCTCTCTCTCTCTCTCTCTCTCTCTCTCTCTCTCTCTCTCTCTCTCTCTCTCTCTCTCTCTCTCTCCTAACACACAAACACACAAACACACACACACACACACACTGCCCGCACCATCTGTATTTAGATATTACAGTTTGTTTTGTGGCGTCAGAATGACTTCTGACGAAAAAAAAAAAAAGTAGAAAGCGAAAAGTTTCCTTCAGCTGGCTACAGTAGCTTGGAGATAGCCAGAGCTATACGAAGGGTGGTAGGAGATCCACCATGGAAAGGCCAAGACAGCTTTTTGCTGTTCGGGGAGGAAGTTTCTGTGCCGACCTCCGGAAGACCATCGGTGATTGAACATAAATTAGACTATGCAAAAACCCACCATCAATGTCGCTGTCATTATTTTTGTGATTATTGTTATTATTGTTATTTCTATTATTATTATTATTATTATTGTTATTGTTATTATCATTATCATTATCATTATCATTATCATTATCAATCATAATTATCAATCATAATTATCAATCATAATTATCAATCATAATTATCAATCATAATTATCAATCAATCATTATTATCAATCATTATTATCAATCATTATCATCATTATCATCATTATCATCATCATCATCATCATCATTATCATTAT
>NC_134787.1:2176276-2193776 GCF_046742065.1 Oratosquilla oratoria | reverse complement strand
TATTTTCGGCATTTATGTATTTGGAAAAGGCTTATGACAGGGTAAACAGGAAGGCACTGTGGGAGGTATTACAGATATATGGGATAAAAGGAAAGCTTTTAAGAGCAATCAAGAGCTTTTACAAGAGTAGTAGAGCTTGTGTTAGAATCAGAAATGGAGAGAGTGAGTGGTTTGAGGTAAAGGTGGGACTTCGCCAGGGACGTGTTATGTTCATTTGGTGTTCAATTTATACATGGATGGGGTGGTACGAGAGGTAAATGCAAGGGTGGTGGGTCAGGGATTGGAGATGGTTAAAGAAAATGGAGAAAAGTGGGAGATCAGTCAGCTGTTGTTTACTGACGACACTGCGCTTATAACAGGATCAGAGGAGGGATTGAGGAAGATAGTGATAGAGTTTGGGAAGGTGTGCGAAAGAAGTTAAAGACAGTTGCGAGTAAAAGTAAGGAGATGAGATGTATAAGAGGAGAAAGTGGCAGCTGACTGGAAATGAGTATTAAGGGAGAGAGACTGGAGGAAGTGTATAGTTTTAGATACTTGGGTGCGAATGTGGCGGGAATGGGAGGAGTGGAGGTGGAGGTAGAATGTAGATTGAGAGAAGCAATTAAATGCCTTGGTGGATTAAAAAGTTTAATGAGAAATGGACATTTGGGAATGGATGCTAAGAGGAGATTGTATGAAGGAGCGACTGTGCCGACAACACTGTATGGAGCAGAAACATGGAACATAAAAAAAGGAAGAGAGGAGGAGTTTGAATGTGTTTGAGATGAGGTGCCTGAGAAGTATGGTAGGGGTTACTGGATTGGATAGAGTGAGAAACAAGGAGGTGAGTAGGAGAACGGGGATGGAAAAGGAGTTGGCAGATAGAATTGGGGAAAGAGTATTGGGATGGTTTGGGCACATGGAAAAAATGAGTGAAAAAAGATTAGTAAAAGAGGTGCGGAAGGCAGAGGTGGAAGGAGTGAACATGAGGGGGCGACAAAGGATGAGATGGATGGATCGATGGGGTAAAAGGAACACTGGAAAGGAGGGGAATGTCTGTTGAGGAAGGAAGGGAGAACACAGAAGATAGGGGTGAATGGAGAATGGTTGTGTATGGATGATGCTGTGATACATGAAAGCAAGTGTGTGGAGGAGGGGAGGGGCGAGGGAGCATGTGTGAAAAATAAATTGATGCAGCCCGAAGGGATTTCTCCCTGTCTTCTCCATTTCTGCATGAGGGGACGGAGAGGGGGGGGGATTTAATGAAGCGGCCTTGCTGTGGATGTGCTGTGTCTTGCGACACTGCTTCTGACCCAGGGCAGTGGCCGAGATGCAGGGGTGACCCGTCATTCAAGAGGAGCTAAGATAAGAGGGAGGGAGAGGGGTGGATGGAAGTGAAATATATGGGACGGAATGGGAATGAATTTTATGCCTTTTTTCGTCCTCCCTTGTAAGGGGGAAAAGACCTTTGGTATATATATATGTATACATGTATACATAAATATATATATATATATATACATATATATGTATATACATATATATACGTGTATATATATATATATGTGTGTATATATATATATACATATATATGTATATACATATATATACGTGTATATATATATATATGTGTGTATATATATATACATATATATGTATACATGTATATGTATATGTACTGTATATATACATATATATATATGTGTGTGTGTGTGTGTGTGTGTGTGTGTGTGTGTGTGTGTGTGTGTGTGTGTGTGTGTGTGTGTGTGTGTGTGTGTGTGTGTGTGTGTGTGTGTGTGTGTGTGTGTGTGTGTGTGTGTGTGTGTGTGTGTGTGTGTGTGTGTGTATGTGTGTGTGTGTGTGTGTGTGTGTGTGTGTTTATGAATATTCTATACCCAGTTATATATGCGTTTTCCCTTAGAACATAGTATATCAAATTAATGCCACTGTCACACCGTTAACTAAGTAGACATGGAGGAAAATTGAATCACAAACTTCCATGACACCACAGGGCTTCTGCTCCCGCTCTTGAATAATGAAATGAAAGAATATGAACGATTTCTAGGAGATTGAATTAACTAGACGCTATGGCTCGTTCTCTATGTACGAATAATATTTTCATACACCGTACGGTGGCTTCAGAACTATTTATAGTTTCGCCGCACGTTAATTGTTGTTATTGTCTCCCAGTTGTTATTTAACTGATTTTTTTTCTTACTAAACTATCTTGATTGGTTAGAATAAAGCTGGGTTGATTTCGGCCAAAAGTAGTGAAAAAAAAAATTCACTGGCTCCACATCTCTCATCCTAACCTAACCTAGCTTTACCTTACCCTACTTAAGTTAAGCTAACCTAAGCAAACCAATCTAACCTAACCTAAATTAACATAACCTAGCCTTGCCTAGACTAGCCTTGCCAAGACTAGCCTTGCCTAACCTACCATATCCCAACCTAACTTGACCTAACTTAACCTAACCTGACCTAACCTAACCAAACCAACCTAACCTAAATTAACCTAATCTACCCTAGCCTAGACTAGCCTAGCCTAACCTACCATAGCTTAACCTAACTTGACCTGACCTGAGGTAACCTAACCCAACCTAACCTGACCCAACCTAACCTAGTCTAGCCTAGCTCGCATAACGAGGTGCCACTTGTAATTTTCTTTAAAAAATGAATAGGAAAATTAATTAATTGATATATAAATACTAAAATGCATAGATAAACAAATAAATAGAAATTTAATTGATTAATTAATAAACGTATGAACGTATAAGTTGCCATTTTAACTTATTATACTGTAGATGGGAAAGTCTAGATTGCGAACTTGTATCATTCTACAGAACCTTTGTTCCAGCTGCTCATCAATAGAGTTAGAAAATGGAACACTTCATAGAAGATGTATTACGTGAGGTAGTAGCATTTGATTATCAAAGGTAAGTATGAATAAAGCTATATTAGGACAAAATAAACTCCTCTCTTGTTGAAGGGGATGCCACAGAGATGGGGGGGGTGAATGAAAAGCTAATATTTGCGTACTGCATGTTTCTACTGTAAATCGTACTACATATTTTTACTGTAAATCGTTGAATGTCATTTTTACAGTGTTTGGCACAATAAATACCAGAAACGTAAGCACCGAGGGTGTGTAGGACGCATAACTGAATAGTAATGAAACAGCTCAACAAGTGACTACTGCGACTATAATTGAAGTGACTCAAAGAAAGGAAAAGCTTAACAGAGGAAGACAGATAATATGTAAGAAAATTACCTAGAAAATTTTATGTCTTCATGACAGGTAATGCTGAATCAGTTATTGATAATAATAAACTAGAAACTAGTTTGCTAAATGGAATAGTAAAAGAAGACGTATGACAATGCCCATTGCGAATATTGAAATATTCTGATATAGAAATTTTGGTCATGGGCAAATAATCAAAGAATCATGGGTCTTTAGAGTTAGGAGGGATATAAACAGCATAGTATTTAGTAGAAGAATGTGAGTTACGGTGGCCGAAATTTAGAAGACTTAAAAATCAGGACCTGGATTTTCATGTAGAGAAAACAAAAAGGAAACAGGAATTCAATCTACTGTATGATCAAATATCTAGATTTCTTTGTGATAAGGAGGGAGCAGTTTTCAGATGAGGGAAAGGATTTATCTCACAGATATGATTGAAATGCAAACCGAGGGGGCTCCAAGAACATAACAAAGGAGGAGGAGACATTAAAGCGTTTTCTAGGGTTGTTATGCCAAGTCTGAAATACACAGGAAACAAAGTATTCTACACGCCTAGTTTAAGTCTGACTGCTCTTTATTTCATATTATGACCCAGGGCAGTGGACAGGATGCAGGGATGACCCGTCATCCAGGAGATACCAAGATAAGAGGAAGGGAGGAGGGTGGAGGGGAGTGGAATATATAGGAAATGGAATGGGTGGGAGTGGTTTCTATGTCTTTTTCTTTTTGGCTACCCTCCGTGTAGGGGGAAAAAGACTTTGGTATATGTATGTATGTATTGTGTTCATTGAATTGTTTACCTGTGCTTTGAAGAAGAGTGGCATTATTTCAATGTTAAAGTAAACAAAGTTAAAGTAACAAAGAATGCCAACAGGTGATTTTTCTGTCCATACGAGGTAGAACGAAAAGGAAAAAAATCAAATAAAAAAAGAAAAGAAAAAATGAGTGCAACCAGAGGAAACAAAATAACCAATTGATAACCTTTACACCTATCACGACTTTCTGTTTCTTTGGTCCTTATCTAGATGAGCTTTAAAACTACGGACTGTGGCTTGCATTCAATCGCTTCAGTGGGAAGTTTGTTTCATTGCTTATACAGATCGAGGCCATTGTTTCTGGTCTGGTTATTATTTAGTGTGAAAATGTTTTTTTCTTTTCTTGTATCTGTTCTTTTGAACAATTTGAAGACCTTTATCAAGACATTCCCCTCCTCCTGAATCACGCTTTTTTTTTCTTTTTTCATAAGGAAAAACTTATTTAAATCTTTACACCGTTTTTATATGATTTACTTTTAAAGCGGCCTTGATTTGAATGTGATGTGTCTTGCGACACTTCCTCTGACCCAGGGCAGTGGACGAGATGCAGGGATGACCCGTCATCCAGGAGGAGCCAAGATAAGAGGGAGGGAGGGGAGTGAATGGGAGTGGAGTATATGGGGATGGAATGGGTGGGAGTGGATTTTATGCCTTTGTTTTTTGGCTACCTCCCTTGTAAGGGGGAAAAAGCCTTTGGTATATGTATGTACTTTCAAATGTTTGATATCAGGTTTGTTAACTTCTTCAATCTGTAAAGGTCTTTGAGATTTTGGGGGCATATGGAAACAGTAAATTCCTAATACGGGCGGATTAGTCATGTATGTTTTCGAGATCTGACTTATAACTCAAAAGACTGCGCTGTCTGTCCTTTTTTTTTTCTGACACACGATTCTATTAAGGATATAACTGGCTGAGAGGATTGGGCTTTTGAAGTAAAAAAAAAAAAAAAAAAAAAAGTGCTATTAGTTCCAGAATCTCATTTGCTTTCTCTGAAACTAGCTTACTCTCTCTTTATCTCATAATTTCTTCAATTCAGTACCGTACTTTTTTTGGAACTGTCACACGATTTTATTAATGAAAATGTCGTCTTCATGGGTCATACTGGAGTACTTCCAACTTCGATGTATGCCACATTGTCGAAAACTCAAACCCAAAACAGGACAGAGGTTCCCCCCGTGCTTGATTAAAACCGTCTAGCGACAGCCGGAAAAAAAATCAAAATACCCGATAATGTAAGATCAAAATAAATTTCACTCATCCTTGTGGAGAAGAGTACTCTTGTAGCTGAGTGAAATCGTAGGTAGACAGAAACAAATACTAGAATTTACTCTGCCATTTTCATTTCTGTGATAGTCTCTAGAAACCTTAAGAACATAACCATTTAGGAGACTTCAAGAGACCATAAGGTCTACACTATGCAGTTCCATGCCCATAACCACTTATCACCCATCCATAAAGTTATCTAACTTCCTCTTAAAACAATCAATAGCTTCAGCGCGGTTAAAACTAACGTAGTTGGCGTTAGGTGATATTTATTAGCTAAAATGTGGCCCTTAGTCTGAATGGGTTGACAAAAGCCTTTAGTCTAGCGACGACCTGTGTTGGTTCTGTGGCAGCTAATGCAAAGCGTTCTTATACAGAAGAGGGTTTGAAAGAGCATTTGCACTGAGAGAAAATCTTACGAGGGGGATTACGCGCCAAATGAAAACTCCTTCGACATAAACATCGTCAGAAAATCTCACTTTGGAACACAAATAAAAGGTGCAGGACTGAATGAAATATATTGTAAATCCTTCTCAGAAAACGAAGTAAGAGGTTGTTGGATTTTTCCAGACTATTTACTGGTATGGAATCGTTGGCTACTAAGATCTATGTTTTGACTTTATAGATCAATCTTTTGGGTTAAGCCTCGGTCACACTAGCTACTGAAATCGTTGGACCCGGTGATATGAATTGATTGGCAAGCCATTTGCGCTGCACTCGCTGCTGATTCTCGCTGCTTTGAGTTCGCTGTGATAGCGGTAAACAAGTGGGAGGTATTAAGAAACTATGATTCAGTATATATTCACCTAAGAAAGTATTCTCCTTTTTTTTTTTGTAAGGACTTTTAATGAATAAAGAATTAGACGGCAATACAAGGAAACTCCCAAATATAAATTTTGATTTGATAGAAATATACCATTCAATTCTTGTATGATCTCGGTGACATACAGGTAAAACAAATCAGTGTTCACAAGGCCGAAAACATGTCACGTCAACTTCATTGGTCCCATGAGGCTATTATAAAACTCATAGAAAAAGTTAGTGAACATGAAGTCTTGGAAATAATTCGTCCAGTCGGTAGAAGTCAAAGAAACTACGGCTGTCTTCAAGGGACAACTCCCTCACAAGGGTGGCGTACACACTCCTGTCTTTACCTGTTAGCCATGGCCTTATCCACTTTCGTTTCTTTCTTTTTCTCACCGAGTCCTCATTGGTTAAAAAATAGGTGGCAAGAGTAACTGTGGACAGAGTAAATCCAAATAGCGGTCCATAGCGACTACTCCGCTCGCGGACTTCACTTGCGGTGTGACCAGACAGCTGCAGATATCGCTGTCAAGCCAGAGAAAACAAAAACCCGTCTAACGTTAACAATAGTAAGTGTGGCCGTAGTTTTAGAATATTTTAACTAGCTGGTATAAGGAAATGGAGATGAGTATCCCAACTTAATCTTGATAAATTGATCGAAAATCGGTTCAGCAACAAAACTCTCCATGGACAAAGGTCGTGGTGTCGTTGAACCCTATCCCTTCAAGAAACGTTCTATAATCTGTTTTTCCCACCGCCAAGAGATTCAGATGAGGAAGCCTGCAGTCGGAGTGTCATTCTCTTCCACTCTCTTGGATCGTTCTCAGGTTTCTGGCAAAGACCAGGCATTTTCATCATGCAGTTTAATCATTTTGCCGCAACAATGACATATTTCACCCTCCGATTTAGTTCATCTATGCTTACACATTCAATATGTTCATATCTTGTATCCTCAATGCCTCCGGATGATTTTATTCAGCTAAAGTAAGCATCACGCATTTAGTGAGTTAATCTCCCAATCGAAGTGTATAGTAAATGTATTGCTTTTTTCGTTTCCTGAATTACAGGGAAAATATTGTTGCGTAGAATTTTCTTCTCTTGCGCATCGGAAGAGAGATGCAAACAGATTGGTATCTCGATCCATCGAGACCTAATTTTGTCCCGAATCTGACATGACACAAAGTAAAATCTATAGAATAATTTATCTCTGTTAAGGGTTTAACCCTTTCAGTGCGTGGAAGTTATCCAAAGCTGAAAAAATTGCCTGGTGGCAGTTCGCTAAATCCGCAGTGAAAGCGGTAATCAATATAGCTACGGTACATTGACAGTGCAGGGGTGAAGTCTGTTTCTTGAACTGAATGATGTAGTTAGATGGTATGTTGAAGGTGATGTTAATTATTCACATTGACTTCAAAGGGATAAATATAGAATACCTGGTGACCACGTTCCATGCTCATCTCTATTTCGCTCCAAATAACTTTTATTCGATTGTAATGAAAACGCAAGACTAAGCGGGCTGGCTTCTGCATAATCTCGACATTTTAAATGATCTGTACAAATATAATCGGTGCTTTTCCCTCAATCTGATAGAATAATTTGATGCTATCTAGAACATGATATGGAAAGCAGACGTTGACCATTAATCAGCTTTTTCAGTTCCTCCAGGCAGAGCTAAATTTGTGGTGAATACCATCCTGTTCAAAATGTTAGCCTTTCCTTTGGTGTTGTGATGCAATGGGTTTTCTTCAGAAAAGTGAAGGTGATTTTATTCGGCAAATGTGGAAAGGGATCTGAATCAGATGAGTCATTATTCACCTGTTTGAAATAAATAAGTAAATGAACAGATTAATGAATAAATATATGATTGAATAAGTAGATAAATGATAGATAGATAAAGATAAATAAATAAAGAGATAAAGAAGTAAATAAATGAGTGAATAAATATATAGATAAATTAATAAATAAACAAATTAATAAATTAATATACCGTATATAGATAAATTAATAAATTAATGGACAAGTAAATAGATGAAGAAACAATAAGAAAAGCAAACAATTAAATGAATAAATAAATGAATATCGATTCACTGTTCGACTCTGACAATATTTCAGTGACTTTTTTCGGGTCAAATCCGAACGATTCCCTTCAGCCTGCAGGTCCGAAAGTTTGAACAAAATTGCTTGGTATGTGCCAAGACGAGATGTCAGCTAATCATTATCAAGAAGACATCGTAGAAGACACAAGATAAAAAATAAGAAAAAATCTGCGCACTACGAACCAAAAATTACCCCCGTTAGCGCATAATATCACGTGTCAAGCAGCCAATCACTGGGCTCCGATATAGCTGAGGGCGGAATCAATTGAGGCCTTGATTCCATGTAACGTCAACAAAGCTCCATGTCTGTATATCTTCTAAAGACTTTAAGTAGACATGTCAATGGCGCTAAGGCTTCCCATTGACTCTATTTGCAGCAAAGCAAATAATTTCTACAAAAATATATCAACGTATATGACTACGTTAGCGCTTATGAAATATCCTGAGTGATACTTTGTAACGTTTATGGAGAAGCCTCAAGTTAATAGCATCTAAATACTTTTGTTCAAATATACATTGTCAAAGAGTCTTTTTCATTGTCTCAACCATTCATTATATATTGCTCCATGGCTGCAATGTATAAAGTTCACTAGTGCATAATTATAATTGTTACAGTCAAGGTTTACTTAAAACCAGAGTAATATGACCCCTCTTGAATCCTTCATTTGATGCAGAACAGCCTTTGACTTGCAACTGATTACAGCTCTCCTGTTTCTCATTGAATGGGTTCCTGTACCCAGATACATGTAACTCCATACATCTAATAATGCTATAAATGCATCGCTATTATCAATACAAATGCAATGATATTGAATGTGTGTCTGCGCGCAATCGAAATCAATGGCTGAGCGTTATCTTGTAACATCATTTCGCGTTACACCGCTTTCCCGCTCGGCACCGTTCTGACTAATCATTTGTGTGAAGGGCTACACCGTCGCCTGTTATTGTCGCTATCATTATTTATTTATTTTTCTATACTCAGTTCCGTTTTCTCTTTGATGGCATCGGCAAAAGATATACAGTATGTCCGCGATTTTCTCTCACCGTCATTCCCATCGGCTTGCACTTGATTGTATTACTATGAAAGTGGGTGAAATAGTGCAGGGATTTTCAAACTTACTTATCTGTTGGCACATTTATTTATCAAAATTATAATACAGTTCTTTTACCATTATATAAATACGTATATGTATATGTATATATGTATGTGTATATATATATATATATATATATATATATATATATATACATATATATGTGTGTGTGTGTACACAGTATGTATATATATATATATATACATATACATATATATATATATATATGTATACATATATATATATATATAGGTATATATATATATATACATATATATACATATATATATATATATTTGTATATATGTTTATATATATACATATATACACATGTATAAACATATATATATATATACAAATATATGTATATATATATATATATATATATATATATGTATATATACAATATATGTATCACTATACTAAAAACATGTGCCATTAAAACTAATATCTAATGTACCGTCGTGTAAGTAAGTTTGATAAAACCTTTCGCTAATTCACCCATGTATATGTAAATATTTCATTTACAGGAGATTTCCTCATGAAAAATTTCGCCCATCAACCCATCACTGGCGGATCGATACAGACCTCAAATTGAGAAGGAGGTTGAGGGAGGGAGTCACTAGAAGAGATATTGCAGCCAAGTTTAAAGTAAGGCAGTTGGAAGGAGGGATGGTCAAGTTTAATAGCTGAACAATTTTCTTTCTTTTAATGACTAATCTACAAAAATTCACATAGAAATGACCACATAAGCTTATCCATTTGATACACACACACACACACACATATATATATATATATATATATATATATATGTATATATATATATATACGAAGAAGTCGCTAGTGGACAGCGACATTAATCAGATAATTTTTATGACCATCGCGCAAGGATTCGAACCTGCGTTGTACATTTTATATAATATATATACATATGTGTATATATATATATATATATATATATATATAATATGTCGCATATGATATTTATATATATATACACATATATATATATGCACATATATATATATATATATACATATATATACATATAATTCCTGGTAATGCAAGACGATCTTTTTTTTATTTATCTCCTTTAAACCGAGGGTTTCCCCTTCAGCTGAAAGATGATATTTGACAGATCACTCCCGTGAAGTCTGTCATGTCATCCATTACATATACGGTCCAAATACTATATCATTTTACTAAACAAAAGTTGACCCCAGAGGTAGCAGGTTGAAGATTTTTTCGATCAATCAATTCACCTCAATGACATTGTATTTAACTCTTTTCGGCGAGTGACAAAGGGTTCTATTCAGTTGGGGTTGATTCCTCGGATTGTTGGGGTTATGCTCTGATGACATGAAACAATAGAACAAGAATGGTGAACCTGTTTCCTCATGTACCTCATACTTATGCACTGTTTTTCTCTAGCCTCCTAGAGGTTACTTCAACATGAAGAGGCTCGTCAGTAATCCACTATACACCAATGTTCCTCCGTCCGTGATCTTACGTGTAAAACCCCGCTGCCCTGTACCAGCGGCCCAATGGACCCCGGCCTGAAGAAGGGTCTCTGAATTTAAGGGTTGTTATAAAACCACAATTAACTATGACCCAAAATGTATAAACAGTTGATAAAAATCAATATTTGTTGAAGAAATAAAATGGGGACCTTTGGTCCTAAATATTGGGGACATTTTGTCCCGGGGGTGCAGATTTCAGGACATTTTGTCCGGGGACCTTTTGTCCTACATTCGGTTAACTCGAGGTGTCACGTCGGCTCTTAGGAGAAACCAGCGTGGAAGGGTTGACGAGGCCCAGGACCACGAGGCGGGGGGGGGGGGCCGTCCCTCTATTGATGTCCACATGGAAGAACAAAAGGACGCGAAGGGGGAAGGGGAATACGTTGTCGCAGCCCTGGGGTGGGGAGGAGGGGGAGCTATCTGTATCAATGACACCGCAGGGGTTGGCTAAAGACCCCAGGGGTGAGTGATGGAGACAGAGAAGAGGATTAGGTTCAGGTGAATGGGGTACCTGCCGGAGGATAGGGCGGCCAAACGACGGTGGCGGTGTTCCACCGAGGGAGTAAATAAGAGTTCTTCAGCGGACATTTGCTCACCAGATAATCGCTTAGCACAGGTTACGTTAGACTACGCTAAGTTAGTTTAGATCAGGTAATATTAGGTTAGGTTAATTCAGGTTATATTAGGTTCGGTTAGGTTAGACTAGGTTAGGTTAGGCTAAGTTAATGTAGATTAGATTTGGTTAGGTTGGATTAGGTTAGGTTAGGTTAAGTAATATATTACAAAATCATTACACAGAAAAATGTCTTGAGCAATTGCCTTTTCACTATTTCTCTGAATAAATGTCCGCTCACCAAATGTTCGTTAAGCAACAAACAGAAATGGATTATCCAACTCGGGAAAACTTTTGATGTCTTGGTCGCTAACTTCACAATTTAAATGTGTGGCTTAAATAGGTATACCCTAAGTGACATATTTGTATTTTCTTGTCATATAAAGAATAAGAGCTATACTCGTGGTGTCGCATCTATGTCTAGTTGTGCCTGTGTTATTATGACACACTTGTTCTGGGTGGCTAAATAAGTACGAAATGACAACTTTTAAGAAATAATACATTTGGATATACACTCAAACAACAAATGCGTGCACCCGCAACAAGGCCGTCTTCGAAACTGACGCCACGCTCTCGTTCGCGCCAAAAACAAAGACGTGCATCGCATCTGCGATGTCTAATACAAACAAATCTTATACATAATAACATAATATAATTATTACAATAAATACTAAAATAATACAATATAATTTATTGTACACCATGCCAACACACTCTGGCTCACTCGTAGGCCCAATTTTGCCTCGCTACAGCAAACAGTAAGTGCCACTGGTCCGAGCTATGCAAGTGTGTAAGTAAATGTGATGGTTAAGACAACAGCAAGATACCTCTTGCCGGAAGCTCCAGATAGTACAAAGGATTACAAAGGCGGAGCATGCCGACAGGAGACCTTTTGGTCCATATCTAGGTCGGAAGCGAAAAAAAAATCATAATAATAAATGAGTAAATAAAAACTATAGTAATGTAAATAACAAATAAATATGATATGATGAAATGGTTTGGCGGCGGAAAGAACACAGCAAGAATTTTCACTTCTTTTTACGGATTAGATATGTTGGTAACAGAAAGTAAAAGACACTGTTAGACAAAATAATTTTTGATTCATGACGCTCGCATAACACACAAAAATGCGAAATTTTCACACTGAATACAAAACCTGGCAAGAAATAAGGGTTTCAAGTTGTCAGGACGTAGATCTTATTTGGAAGTGGATAGAAACAACTTCGCCAACTGTGTAGTTAATGAATGAAATTAAGTTCTTAAAGAGGTAGTCGAATGTAGTACGTTTCGAAGTTTTAAAATTCATTTAGATAAACACGTAAGCAATATGCTGTAGTGCCTGTAAATTATTTGGTGAACTTGTTTATTTTATTTTTTTATAAACTAGCTATTTCTAGCATTCGACCTAGTTATGGAGCAAAAGGTCTCCTGCCTGTATGCTTTTCTTTTGTAATTCTTTGTATAATAAACAGCAGTCCAACGTTTCTTCCCGGGGACGTCTACGGAAGGACCAGAGAATCGCTGTTGGATATCTTGGTACCACGGTTTAGGTCAAAGAATCTCAAGGAAAAAAATAATTGACACGTATTTGTTCACGTGCTGGCAATGGAAATCATGTGACGCTTAAGAACTTGTGTAAAACATCACACCTTCAGTAATTTCATTCAGTTGAGGAGCGTAGAGGCGCTCGAACGAACGGGACCCAAGTAATTCAAAGGAATACCTTCAGCTGCCGAATATCGTTTCCTGAAGTTTGTCAAAACAAAATATTCAAATCTGTACATCATGCCAGGGTGCGTAACAGGTTAAGGCACGTAAACACGAGGGGACTGTTAAGGAATGTCTATTTTCGTCACAAAAGATCAGGCGACAATGACCAAGACCTCAACAACAAACATTATGTCAGACATTGAAGCGAGCGGTATCGATCGATAAGCGACGGATGGTTTTATTAAGCAAATAAGAGACGGGGGGAGGACACCTTTGAGGCCAAGAGCGGGTTACCAATCCTCTCTATATACTACACCAAAACCATCCATGAATGCTCCCTGCATTGAACGGCAGCTACGATTTCCTTATATGAACAGCACTTTGTTCAGTGTTGCAACCCGTCCACCCTCGCTATTGCCCCAGATGAATCGTAGCCAGGCAATAGACGAAGTAGTGACTTTCTTGGACAGTTACCATTTGGGTTGAGGATTTGGATATCTGTCGTGCATTTGTAATCGTGCGTTTAATTTGCCCCTTCAAGGATACAGGGAGTGTCTCTCAGCTTCATCATAAGATCGTTTAGCGTTTCTGTCACAACATCACACTTATTGATGCAACGCGTTCAGCAAGTGTTCAACAAGGAGAACAGTTTAGCGTTTTCGTCGCAACCTCAAACTCTTATTAATGCAACGCGTTCAGCAGGTGTTCAACAATGAGAACAGTTTAGCGTTTTTGTCGCAACATCAAACTCTTATTAATGCAACGCGTTCAGCAGGTGTTCAACAATGAGAACAGGTGTTCATCGATGAGAACATGTACGATGGTCTTGAGGGATATGGTTGCTGCCAGGGTCGGACAGGAAACAGGAACACCTTTAAAAGAAAGGACACCCTGCGAGCTGCATCTGCAACCGGTGTTAGAGGGTTTACACGGTCGAACGGTTCGTCGAACGCGGTTCGACAGACACGTGTTTAAAGTGATGTGTGAACGTGTGAAGAGCGGGGTATTTGGGGTTTAACCAACGTGTTCGACAACCAAATACCCCGTTCACACGTTCACACATCACTTTAAACACGTGTCTGTGCGGAGCATTACATCTTTCATTCAAGCTGACACTAGACGATTTTATTAAACAGAAACCCCAAGATTCAAATGACCATACGCTAGTAACCTTTTCTATCTCTCTTGTGTCACTTTATTTCGTTCTGGCAAATGCCGGGCAATTTTATTCAGCCAATGGAGAAACCCACAGAGATCAATGGATTCGAAATGAGGCAACCCCTTCCGATGTGACGTAATATCTGATAAGTCAATGACATAGATTCGCGTCGGAACCGTTCTCACAGCTGCTACAGATTTCCATGTGAGTGGAACAGCGTGACTATAGTTGGAATAAGATTCGTTAGTCTTCCGCGAGACACGAAAGACGCGATATTCAATCAAGCCCATCAGTGTTTCGTGGCACACCTAACATATTTTATTCCAACTAAAGTTGCACTCTTCTTTTCGCCAGGATGTCGGAGGACGCCGGGCTCAAAACCCGGTCACGTTGTAAGACTACCCGGTCCATCCAGGAACTTTCCTCTCATCTGATGAGAATGATATTAAACTACTCACACTACTTGCGGTGGAGCTAATATACATATACATATATATATATATATATATATATATATATATATATATATATATATATATATATATATATATATATAGATAGATAGATATATAGATAGATAGATAGATATGTATATATATACACATGCCCTCAGAGTTTAAAAAAATCCTTTCTCGAGTGTCTCGATCTTGTTTAGTTTTTCTGACTTCTACCTAAAACAACTTTATTCGGCTTGAGGATGAGCTCTCACCTCTTTAAGTGTTGAGGAGGTAAGTGTGATTCAGAGAACATGGGAATACTACATCGGACCTTGACTTTGAGTGTGGTTTGTAGAACACTCTCTACCATTAGGATGATTTGACATAATTCTTAAAGGCATTTTTGCTGAAGAAGGGTTATTATTGATCAAATTTTATAATTGTTATAGCGCATAGAAACTGTGAAAAATAGGAAAGCGAAAATAAAAAGCGCGAAAACAATCGAAACAGGAATAGCAAGGCCCGCCGGACACGGATGTTTAGATTTTCTGTTTGAGAGCGGAGAGCGAAAACGAAGTTTTAAGATTGAACATATACTCCGAGCCTTGGTGTAGTCACCGCGGTGGCAAGAGCTCTGACGGCGTGTGTGGGTAATGCCAGCTGCTGCTCTCGGCTCGGGCAGGTGTGCAGGTGACGAGGGGGGGAGATGAAGGAGGGTGGGGGGGGGGAGGTCGGCACGTGCTCGTCCGATCGGACCGACGGCGCCGCGCACATGTGGGGAACATTATCGGCGAGGCTGGTGCACTGGACAAGTCAGTTGAGGTGGGCTTTCAGCCTGGGAATTTCAGTAACGGACAAGGTAGCCTAACATTGTCGGAGAGGCTGGTGCGCTGGACAAGTCAGTTGAGGTGGGCTTTCAGCCTGGGAATTTCAGTAACGGACAAGTTAGCCTAACATTGTCGGAGAGGCTGGTGCACTGGACAAGTCAGTTGAGGTGGGCTTTCAGCCTGGGACTTACAGTAACGGACAACTTAGCCTAACATTGTCATGGCTGATTTTGACCCCCCCCCCTTCTAACACAGTAAAATACCGTTTGATTTTTCCATGTACTTTACTTCATATGTTCTGATGTCTTCTTGAAAAGAAAATAATATTGTTTTATCTTATCCTAACTTATGTTAGGGTGTCGATTGAGACCCCAATTTGCTCCGAGTCCGCCTCTTCTGAGCTCAATGAAATGAATTGACGCCACCGACCAAATGAAAACGAGCTTGAGATATGCGTCACTGCGTCATACGCAAATTTGTTGAACTCGTCGTCGTAATGATAACATTGATTTTTAAACGTATATTTTTTTCATTTTCGTTTTACGATAAGAATGATAACAGACATGGCAACAGACATGATAACAGAGATGGAGAGAGATGCAGACGGGGTGATAGGGATCTTGCCGGGTTTGATGAAGAAGACATCTGAGTGATCATTTCCTCTGTGATCAAAAAGTGACAGTGAAACTAAGAGATGAAGATGACAGACTTAAGTCATAGATACGCCTGACAGCTTTCGTTTCCGCCCATCATAATCGTACACCAATACCCCGCTTACTTGGTCATAAGACCCCCTTACTCCATCAAAAACATGTTAGGAAAAAATTCCTAAAGCACTGTGAGCGAGAGTACCTACGAAAAACATTATGGAAATAGACGTTTTCGTTAAGATGCAAATGACCTCTACCAATCAGGAATTACTGGTTACAGAACAGAGATAGTGAGAGGAGCATCAACACAAGACGTCTGGGATCGGGGTTCAGAGATGCCGATTGGCCTAGTGTGACCACGAACGCGGCATTCATAGACACGATGACGTCATAATCTCATCTCGTGACCCAAAACCACCTGGAAATACGTCATACACAATTGTGTACAAATGTTCGTAACAACATAATGCACCAAGAGAAATTGTTGTAGAAAAGTCTTCATTACTGTCTACTTATATATATATATATATATATATATTATATATATATATATATTATATATATATATATATATATATATATATATATATATATATTTAAACTATGACAAACATAACTGAAGGCGGAGGAAGTATACGAGGAATAATGGAAGAATTTTACTGCCTTAACGTTTCGACCCTTAGGGTCTTGATCACGAAGCTTAACAAGTAAGTACAACCTGGATATTTTATACACAGTCATATCATCTCACAGGGTGTCGAAGAAAGGTCGTTGTGCTCGCAACATTTGTCCGTTTGTTTTCTTCGACTACCAATAAATTTGTAGCTCTTGCCAAGCATATAAAACTTTCTTTGTGGTTGATTTTATTATTAGCATTAATATGTGCTGCTTCTATTGTTTTTCTTAATTTCTTCGTTGAACCTTTATTTATTATAATTGTATTGTCCCAGTGCGGAAGGTGGTCATGTGTCTTACTATGGAATTAGAAAGCCTGTGGGTTCTTACATCATTTTTGTGTTCATATAACCTTTTTTCTAATACACGACCTGTTTCCCCAAAATATGAAGATGGGCGATTTTTACAAGGTGTTTTGTATGCAATACTATTTTCATTGCTATGGCTGTTATAATTACGTGTAACCAAATGTCCCACTGCTACCTGATGTTCTAGCTATCTTAATACCTGCTTTTAAGAGGACTTTGTCTTGGGTTGAATTAATGTTGGAATTTGGGACTGTGAGATTTCGTGTTTCTTTGTTGCAATTATTGATAACTTTACTCTCCTTATTT
>NC_134787.1:2163776-2166276 GCF_046742065.1 Oratosquilla oratoria | reverse complement strand
AAAAATATGTAGAAGTCAAGAGCGTTTGTATTATTCAGTTACTTGAGATACTCCTTAAACTAAGAACAATACTTCCATAGCTAAACAATATTTTATACCCCCATATATACCCATTACCACTTAAGTAAACGACCACACAAAATATAAAACTTAGTGACAGAGCAATATCGTCCAAAAGAATAGAAACCCTTGAAAACTGTTGGTGATATTAATAATGATCCAAAACCGACATAAACTATTCGTGGTTAGAATAATATTGAGAAGCCATCACCCTCATAATAATCTTGTTGAGATGAATGTGGAATACTCTGCGTGAAGAGGAAAAACAAAACAAAATTCACAATTGGAATGACGAAGACAAAAGAAGATGTGGGACATGGGTTGCAGAGGCGGTTAGTTGTCGGAAATAAAAAAATAAAATAAAAAAGAGGTTTCTCAAGAAAGTAAAAAAAAAAAAAGTTTCTACAGCTGTGTAGCACCATGTCTACAACACCCATTTTTTTCACAGGACAAATGAAAGGTTGATTCTATATCTGGTTATGCAATCTAACCATTAATTGGTAATGGTAGTGTGTGTGCCTCTCTCAGCTAAATTTAATCGTCTGTCATCAGCCGATATATATATATATATATATATATATATATATATATATATATATATATATGTATATATATGTAAATGTATGTATATATGTGTATATTATATACATTATATATATGTATGTATATATATATACATATATATATACACATATATATATACATATATATATATACATATTATATATACATATATATATATATATATATAATGTGTATATATATGTATTATATACATATATACACATATAAATGTATGTATAATGTGTATATTATATATATGTACATAAATCAATATATACATATATATATATATATATATATATTATTTACATTATGTATATATATATATATATATATGTACATATATATATATATATGTACATATATATATATATATATATATATATATATATATATATATATATATATGTATGTATGTATGTATGTATATGAGGTAAGACACTGTGACAAGTTGAGGAAGGTGGAAAAAAGTCATGGGTCTAGTTCCGAGTTGCGAATTTATTCCTGACCGGTTTCGCTCTACGCTTCTTCAGAGTAATGTGACTCGGGGGTGAAGCTGGTGGTATACATTGAAACTCAAGCCCGCGTTCCCTCCTAGAATGTTGGGTCCCCTGCCATTGTGACCAAAGCATTCAATAACTTATAATTTGAAATACAGTTATTTGATAAATATCAGAAACGGTTCCTGTGTCTGTGAAGGGGTGCAAAAGTGTGTTAAATCCGACAGATGTCACAAAAAAAAATATAATTCACATAATGGTAGAATGATAACATCGCAAAATATAATGAAATAAAATGAAATGTTAAACAATATGATAATTCATTGCAATGTAATGTAGCATCATACAATGCATTACAGCATATTATGTTATACAACATAAGGCCGTATGATATAATACAATTTATCATTGCATACCAAAAAGCTATTAATGAGATGAAGTGAAAAAAAGTACTTCAGTCAAGTTCCTCTGTCTTTTCGAAAGACCTTTCTTCACTTTCCCTGTTGCCAGTCGGGTAGATGTCCTTCTTGCTCCACTTGATCTACCATCACGTTTGAAATGCAGTGGTTTCTTATGTCTGCTTTGTGTTCCCTGACCTTAGCTTGTAGGCCCCTGTTCCTCTCAGCGTAATAGGATTGCATTATGTTACACTATCTTATGTTATATAACATAATATGATGTAATGCATTATATGCTGTTACACCACATTGCACTGAATTATCACATTGCATTACATATAATTTTATTTATTTTTATATTGCTATGTTATCATTTTATCACTGTGTAAATTATGATTTATTTTGTGACATCTTTCGAGTTTTACACATTTCTACACCAGTCACTCATCTGAACAAATATACTGTCATATTTTCTAGCAACCCTTCGCGCACACAGGAAATGTTTCTGGTGTTTACTAAATAATTAAATAACTGTATTGTGTGGTTCGGTTAGAACAGCCGCGGACCCCACCATCTAGGATGGAACACGGTTTTGAGTCTTAATGTATACCGCCAGCTTCACCCCCGAGTCACATTACTCTGAAGAAGCGTAGAGCGAAACCGGTCAGGAATAAATTTGCAACTAGGAACTAGACCCATAACTTCTTTATCCACCTTCCACATATATGTAAACATACATACATATATATGTATATATATATATATATATATATATATATATATATATATATATATATATATACATATATACATATGAATGATCACAACGGTCTTTGATTAGATTGAGTTGGTGAGTCGGCTCCTCAGTGGAATAAAATTGCTTAACGGCAGCCAGAAAAATATTCGATGTTTATGGTTTAATTAAATACATATCTAAATATTCCTAAATTCGAATCCCCTAGATAAAAAAAATGCAGC
>NC_134787.1:2151276-2158776 GCF_046742065.1 Oratosquilla oratoria | reverse complement strand
GCGAATGTAGCTGTATAACCTCCCTAATTACTCACTCGCTACTGGCAACTCTACGGAATCTTTCTAACTCTTTCTATCACTAACACTGCTATCATTACTGCTATCATTTGTTGACGTAGATTTGATTTTTGCTCTGATAGTTTGATCTCTTGAAGTCTATTAGAAACAACAGTACTTTGAAAAAATGAGCTCATTAACCTCACTTTTTTTTGCTAAGTTAACTTGTCTCTCGTATCTATGTGGATAATGTGTGTGTGTGTGTGTGTGTGTGTGTGTGTGTGTGTGTGTGTGTGTGTGTGTGTGTGTGTGTGTGTGTGTGTGTGTGTGTGTATGTGCGTGTGTGTGTGCGTGTGTGTGTGTGTAAGAGATTCACCACCATGGTCTTGGATCACGTGTTGGATTCGTGATCGACAGCTATTACCCTCCCGGAAGTGAGCTCTGACCTCATATATGACTGATCTATGGGTAATAGTGTGACCTTACACGTACACACACACACACACCCAACACCCCGCCCACGAGAGTTGGAGTAACAACCCGCAATGCAGCGATACTAGAATTATTTCATCCCTGGGCAAGAGTCCTAAGAGAGCCCAGAGTTCATATATGACCGATCTATGGGTAATGCACACACGCACACACACACCCAACTCCCCGCCCACGAAAGCTGGAGTAACGACCCGCAGCGCAGCGATACTGAAACTATTTCAGCCCTGGGCAGGATTCGAACCAGGACCGACGTAGCGACAGTCAGAGACGTGTGTGTGTGTGAGAGATTCACCATGGTCTTGGATCACGTGCTGGACTCGTGATCGACAGTTATTAACCTCTCGGATGAGAGCTCAGAGCTCGTATGACCGATCTATAGGTAATAGTATGACCTTACACGCGCACACACACACCCAACTCCCCGCCCACGAGAGTTAGAGTACCAACCAGCAGCGATACGAACCCGATACAAACCCGGACTGCCGTAGTGGCAAGCGAGAACTCTAACCACTGCGCCAGTGTGTGTGTGTGTGTGTGTGTGTGTGTGTGTGTGTGTGTGTGTGTGTGTGTGTGTGTGTGTGTGTGTGTGTGTGTGTGTGTGTGTGTGTGTATTCGAGACGTTTATGCTCTAATCAATTGGCACACTAGCCGATTTTAAGACGTCATAACTGGATTATCTATTTATGTGCAAGCTATAATTCATTTACATTTATCATTCCAAATAATTACTTATTTGTGTCCAATATGAGACGTAAAATCAACTCCCTATTCATTGGAAGCACTCATACGCACACCACACGAAGAATATGGCGACCGCAATTGCAATAAATGAATAAATAGATAAATAAATAAAAACACGTACCTTTTTTACATTTTCTCATGTCAGTTTTCCTCTCACTTTTTTCTGTTTTTTTCTACCACTAAGTTTCCGACTCTGTTCCTCACTTTGTTGATAAACCAGATCAATACGAGCCTTCTGTTCCTTCCCTTGTTTCCCGAGCCACAATAAATAAAAAAAAATCCTAAAACGCACTCAATGGCAATAGCCGCTTATACACACAAATATCCGTCCATCTTCCTACAGACGGCTCTTCCATTCCCACAAAAATAAAAAGCCGATCCTAGGAAAACGGGCGCACTGACTGACCTAGTTGATCCCGTTCCCCATCCAGTGGCAGTCTCTATAACCCTTAATTTTCCTTCCCCATTATTTCTCTTCGTCTGTTTTCCTTCTCTTTTCGTCACTTCTCTCTCTCTCTCTCTCTCTCTCTCTCTCTCTCTCTCTCTCTCTCTCTCTCTCTCTCTCTCTCTCTCTCTCTCTCTCTCTCTTTCTCTTTTCACTCACTCTTTCTATCTTTATTGGTATCTATATGTTTACGTCCCAATTAGCACCGACCAGCCTCTTTCGTTTTTACCGGGGAAAGATTTGCTTTTTTCCGTTCATATCTTTTTAAATCCGCGTTCCTTTCATCCTTCACCGATTTTTTCTTTTTTCTTTTTTCTTTTTTCACTCATCTCTTCTCCTCCTCCCAGAACAAGTCAAGCAACGGCAGGTCTGACTAACGAGCTGGGCCCTGCAACCAATCTTGGGATCTGATTAAAGGACTAGATAATTAAGGGGAAGCACAATTCGTTTCGAAAAAGTGTGCTGGACTCGGAACGTGCAGTCACCTCAATCGTCGGAAATCACCTGACTTTGAACTGATATTATTGATAATCCTATTGGTATTATCATAATTCCTATTATCATCATTGTTGTTAACATTATCATTATTGCTATCATTATTATTATTATTATTATTATCATCAATCATTATCATCATCATCATCATTATCATTATTGTTATTATCATTATCGTTATCATTATCGTAATCGTTATTATCTTTATCATCATCACTGGTCCTCAGCGGGCTTCTGTGTTATCATCATTGTTTTTTTGTTTTGTTTTTTGTAATCTATTTATGTGTTTACTTGTTTATAATTAATTTATTTATCCATTTATCTATCTATTCATCTATTTATGTGGTCATCTATTTATTTATTCGTATCGACCTATCTATTTACTGTATTTATTCATTCATTTATATATTTATCTATTACCGGTATTTGAAATATGTAGATAGAAAATTGATAAGGACTGAAGTTCTCACTCATGTAGATTAACGACAATAGTTGTAGGATCCAGTGTAAACACTTTTTCTTGTCACTTTTCTTCTTCTTGATTTTGTTTTATTCTTCTTCTTCCTTCTCCTCTTCCTCTTCCTCCTCTTCCTTGTCTTTTTCCTCTCCCTCTTCTTATTCCTCTCCTTATTTACAGTCCTTGTCTTCCTCCTCCTCTTCTTCCTTCTTCTCTTTTTCCTCTTCTTTTTCTTCTTCCTCAACATCCTTTTCTTCCTCTTTTTTCATTATTCTTCCCTTTCTTCCTTTTTCTCTTCTTTTTCCTCACTTTTCTTTTCCTCCTCCTTTCCTTCCTCTTTCTCTTTGTCTTCCTCCTCTTCTTCCTCTTTCTCTCCCTTCTCCTTTTCTTAATCTTTCTTTTTGTGTTCCTCCTCTTCTTCCTCTTTCTCTTCCTTCTCCTTTTCTTTTCTTTTTATCTTCCTCTTTATCTTTCCCTTCCCCCTCGTTTTCTTCTTTTTTCTTCTTCTTTCTGAAAACATGGATTGCCGCAGACGCGCCCGTGGAGGTGGTTGTGTATGTTTGTGCGCAGGGATGCGTGTGAGAAAGAGAGAGAGAGAGAAAAAGAGAGAGAGAGAGAGAAAAAGAGAGAGAGAGAGAGAGAGAGAGAGAGAGAGAGAGAGAGAGAGAGAGAGAGAGAGAGAGAGAGAGAGAGAGAGAGAGAGAAAAAGAGAGAGAGAGAGAGAAAAAGAGAGAGAGAAAAAAGAGAGAGAGAGAGAGAAAAAGAGAGAGAGAGAGAGAGAGAGAGAGAGAGAGAGAGAGAGAGAGAGAGAGAGAGAGAGAGAGAGAGAGAGAGAGAGAGAGAGAGAGAGAGAGAGAGAGAGAGAGAGAGAGAGAGAGAGAGAGAGAGAGGAAAACAGACAGGCAGACACAGACAGACAGATAGACAAACAGTTAAGCATCCAGACACATACAGCCAGACTGACAAAGAGCATAAGAGAAAAGGGTGAGAGACTGGAAAAGGCAATGTGTGTACTGTACATTGATATCCATACTTTCGTTTGCATGTGTATCCATGTATATTTACATATGCTGTACTCCACTTCTCTTGAGCATCACGAACATAGATGGTTCATATTCTCGTAAAAATGTAAACTTCCTCGCTAACGCTTATAAGAAAGCAAAGATTTGTTTCGCCTTTTCTGGTGGAGTGTCGCAGATGCAAACCTGCTGTATTCCACCTCATGATAGCGTTGGTAAGGAAAGAGGTTTTTCATACCTGCAATCGCCCCATCTGTGGTGTGACCCCGCCACGTCAAGGTCCCAAGAGCGGAGAGGAACTGATGAGCAATTGGTATTTATAACATTACGGGTCAGTGCAATTCAACCCACGCCTGTTCAGTTGCAACTGTAGCTGCTCGGGAGAATTCTGCTAGTTCCTCCCTAGCTAGCTGGAGATCTTGAAACCCTGTTCAAGTTCTTTGTCATCTACGCAATGGCAGTGCGTAAAGCCCAAAATGCTAAGTCCCTGTTCACACTAGCGGTTCAATTACAATGTAAATCAATGGAGGTGTTTGCACACAACCGCGCAGTTTTTTTTTTCTTGACTATTCGGTACTACCACGGTGTTCGCGCGGTTCAAGCCGCTAGGGTGAATAGGGCCTTACAGTCTTGGTGTTCTTGAACACTGATACGCTTTGCGTATTTAACCTTCGTGACGAGATCTTTTGTGTGATGAAAATCCACACCAGAACCAAAAGGTTAAGGTGGCTTGTTCTGACCCACGAAAGGTGTAGAAACGATCAAAGGTGTAAAGATACACTCCGATTTGCCAGTGCCATATGTGAACAGTATGTCCAACTCGACAACACAGTAGAAGCTTTGACCCCGATAATGCTGGATTACACCAACACGAGTTAAGGATTTCTGGTGACTTGTCAGATGTCTTCGAAACCCTTAGCCCACAGCCAGGTATCTCAAGAGTCTATTGTATGTAGTCAGTAAAGACGATTTAAGAAATAACTCTCACGCTGGTATCAAAAGGAAGGCGACGACCTTTCTTGTGCTATTCCGGAAACCCGAAAGTATACAAATATATATTTTGTTGCTGAATATTTCTATATGTTGAGTTTTCATGCAATAGAAATATAGATCACCTTTCGTAAAGGAAAAATTGTTAATGCAGCATTTCCAAAAGAAAAATCGCGAGACAGGTTTGGGCGTCCGCAGGATTGCGTGAGTTCTGCGTGCGCACGCACGTGCGAGGATGCACACTTCATTCTCTGAGTCTGAGTCTGTGCATGTCCGACCAGCAATTGATGTGTGCATGCGGGTGCAAGCGCATGTATGTACGTATACTTGCGTCCGTGCGTGTACGTTCCCCGGAGTGGCTGGTGTATTGATCCTGGCCGTAAACAGTGAACCAATAGCGGAGGCCCTCGGATATGCCCCTATTCACACGACCACCTCCTCTTCCTCTTCCTCTTCCTCCTCCTCCTCCTCCTTCTCTTCCTCCTCCACTCGTTTGCCCCATTCCCTTCCTCGTCGCCTTCCCCCCTCTTACGTCGTCCTTTCTTTCTCCAAGCCTCGCGGCGGAGACGACCCCAATGGTTGCATTTCCCCCTCTTCCCCCACCTCCCTCATCCTCCCTAGCTTTCGGCATTGGCCCCTCTCGAGATGGAGACGCACAGGGCCACCAAACTTCTCCTGCTAGCTCGTTCACGGCGTCTTTTCTCCTCTGTCACTGAGTACCGATTTAGGGGTGGAGTGTCTTCTAGTCGGAGGGCCGAAGGAGCATTCGGCCAAGTGCCAGCGGAAATAGATCGCGCCCCCGAGGATTCAATCAAACCCAAAGATATTGGATGGAAGCTCCTTGCGACGTCTTTCCGCTCGGTGCTCGCCGGGCCCACCAATAACGAGGTCGCGAAGACTCGCGGGCGCCTCTGATTGGCTGAGGGCAGAGCCAGTGGGAGCGCAAGAGGACTGCAGGCGATTTGTGATTGGAGAAACTTTTGTATAAGTAATCTATTGTATTACTTACGCTGAATGATCGCCCAAGTTTCCTCTATCTTTCGGTTTTGTCACTGTGTGATTCCTTCCAAAAAGTCCAAAGAGCATGAGGCCTTTCCTTACCAAGGCTTTAGGCGATTTCATTACCTGATTTAGAGCATGGAATCCGTATATGACGGAGCCTCGCCTCTACCATGTTAGTTAAAGAAATATGTAATCAAATAAAAAGAGTAAATCGTTCAAATTATGTCATTTCTATTTACGTTAGTGTTATATAACAATTTTGCAAGGAAGAAACATTATGTAACTAATTCTTGTACTTGAACACACACAAGCACACACGCGCACTCACACCCGCACTCACACACAAACACGCGCGCGCACACACGCATATACACACGCATATACACACACACATATATATATATGTATATATATATATATGTATATATATGTATATATATATACATATATATATATCTATATATGTATATACATATGTATATATGTATATACATATGTAATATATATATATATATATACATATATATATATATATGTATATATTATATATATATACATATATGTATATATTATATATATACATATATGTATATTATATATATATATATATATATATATATATATATATATATATACATGTATTTCGGTATATATTAGAGTAACGTGATGTAGTATCACGTAAGTAAAATTCAAATCTTATTACCCACTTTCAGAGAAAATTAAAATCCAGCTATTATTCACAAATCTCACCGTAATTTTAGAAGAAAAATTATAATAGATTCATCCTTAATTAAACACTACCATAACTTCAACACCTCAAAAGAACAATGGCTTCCGGATTGCATAACTATATTGGCGGTGAACAAATTGCTTCCCATGACAGCGGAACTTGACCTTACCAGCGGTCAATTGGGCTCCTCACCTCACCAAGGTCTTGTCACTTGAGTCTTCCCTGGCCTCTTTTTAGTATTACCTCACAACTGTATATATTCTTTGTGCTGTAACCTCCCTTTGTACTTATCTTCTAAAGATAACCGTAGTTGGTGCTCGAAATATAAGGATTACTTCATCTCTGATTTTAATTTTCTCTGAAAGTGGGTAATAAGTTTGAATTATGTATGTATGTATATATATATATATATATATATATATATATATATATATATATATATATATATATATATGTATATACATATACTGTATATATATATACATATACATATATATACATATACATATATATATACATATGTACATATACACTAAAACCCACTAATGATTGGATTTATAGTTACCCCAATAACTTATCCAGGAAAGTAGTCAATGTTCATCACAGAACAACAGAAGACAAACTTTGGAGTTTACAAATTACCCTGCTCAGGATGTGATCAAGTGTATTGGGGACAAACGTGTAGAGAATTGAAAACAAGAATAAAAGAATATAAAAAAAAAATCAGTAAAATACGCACAACAGAACTCCGCGGTATTTCAACATGTCGCCAACAATAATCACCGCATAAATTGGAACGAGGCAAAAATCATTTTCAAATCAAAATGTGGTTATAAAAGGAAAATCATTGAATCTTCCTTAATTAAACAATTCCCCAATTTTAACATTTCAAAAGGACAATGGTCACCTGATTATATAACCACCTTGGCAGTTAATAAATTACTTCCTTATATTGTAAAAGCGGACGACTTGCCACAAAGCCCGCGCAGCAATATAGACGCTACCTGATATGACATGCCCATGTTCCCTCACTCCAACTCTCTTCTCTGTATATAAGATATGTGTTTTCTCTTGTCTTTGTATTCCGCTTGAAGAAGATCACAGCAAGTGATCGAAATATACGGAAATCGTT
>NC_134787.1:2103776-2146276 GCF_046742065.1 Oratosquilla oratoria | reverse complement strand
ATTCTGGTAAGAAAGACATTATCTTTCTTTTATTTTGGCTGCCGTCAGGCAATTTCATTCATCCCTTGGCATCTTCCTGCAAATATTTTATTTGCCTGTCAGAGTTTATACAGCTTAGAGGATATTATTGTAGGGAAGGAGCTAAAACTGTCACATTCAACTTCCTTTATGGATTTCGTTTTGGCTGAAGCTACAAGATTTTGTTCGGTTTGAGACATGTTGCCATACTAAAGAAATTTAAAACTAAGGAAAAGGTATAACGCCAAATTTAGGTTTAAGAAGGAAATGGACAAGAACAGATTTACTAACACAGTTATCAATGAACGGGATATACTTAGTAAGCATAAGAACATAAGAACATAAGAATGAAGGAGACTGCAGGAGACCATAAGGCCTACACTAGGCAGTTCCGTTTCCATCACCACCTGCCATCCCCATCCATAAAGTTGTCTAATCGTTTCTTAAAACAACTGATAGTTTCAGCGCTTACTACATGGTTACTAAGTTTATTCCATTCGTCGACCACCCTATTAGTGAACCATTTCTTGCCTATTTCCATTTAAATTTAAATCTGCCCAGTTTATAACCATTACTGCGAGTCCTGACCTGTTGTTTTAATATGTAGTGATATAATAATAGTAGTTGTTTTAATATGTAGTGAGCGCTGAAACAACTGTTAGAGAATATAAGATAACTTTATAGATAAGGATGACAGGTGGTAAAGGACATGGAACTGCCTAGTGTAGGCCTTATGGTCTCTTGCAGTGTCTTCCGTTCTGAACTTAAAGAAAAAACGAGATACCATTGCAGACCCAAGGCCTCAGGAATTCACAAATATGATCTTCCTATACATTCTTATAGTATCCAATTTACAATTCCGTCCGTACCGTGTGATTTTCTGGCATGAAGGTTTATTATTTGGTCCCTTATTTATTTTTGTGTTACATTTCTTTCTTTCATGGGGGGGGAATCTTTCTACCTTTTCTTCTTCCCAATTATATGCATCTTCTATTGTGAATACAGACTTAAAATGTTTGTTCACAACCTCCGCCGTATATACATCTTCTATATAGTCCTCATTTCCTTGTAAGGGGGAAAAAGCCTTTGGTATATGTATGTGTGTATGTATATATATATACATATATATACTACCCCAATAGTTTGTTTAAAAAGGTAGTAAATGTCTACAAAATAACTAAGGTGAATAAAAATCCAGGAGTTTATAACATACCATGTCAAAACTGTGAAGATGTGTACTGGGGTCAAACAGGACGTGACCTCAACACAAGAATTAAAGAAAACAAAAATTCAGTGAAATATGCCCAAGAAAACCCAGCGGTGTTTCTTCACACCTAAAAAAAGAACCATCGAATTGATTGGGACAATTCAGCCATCCTTTTTAAGTCTCATTGTAGTTTTCGGAGGAAGATTGTAGAATCCCCTTTTATAAAACAGTTCCCTGATTTTAATACTTCTAAAGGCCAGTGGTCACCTGATTGCATTACATCTTTAGCAGTCAATAAATTATTATTAACTGTCACAGGACCGGAACCAAACAGCTATCGGTCACTCCACTCAGGTTATATTACTTGAGCCTCCTATCCCCGTTCCTCACTGTATATCAACTTTCTGTATATATGTTATACTACCCCACCTTATGTATGTATATGTATATGTATATGTATTGCAGTATTTCACAAATGACACGTAAATATAATTTGCAGAAAAAAACACTGGTAAATAAGAAACGTAGTTCGAACGTTTTCGTCTATTTAAGACATCATCAAGGGAATACAGTCAAGGAGATACAGACAGTATTTATACATAAGTAAAAATATGTATATGTATATACCTCTCCTAGTGTAGCCCTCACCCTTCCCAATCAGAATGAAGGATAATCATAGACTTTGCGGACACGGGGTGCTGGATCCAAACTCCTTCCCGCCTCGACAACACATAAAAACTTTATACTGTTTACCAACTCCCCTCATACACTCCTGCTTACATCTACATGTATGCACTTCATTTACCGTTTACCAATCCCCTCTTAGAGCTCATGTATGGCTCGATCTATGGGTAGTACTGTGACCTTACACAAATTCACACACATACACACATACACACACACACACACACACACACACACACACACACACACACACACACACACACACACACACACACACACAGAAGTCCTTGTCAAGGGTGGTACCAACGCAACGCTCTATTGATTTTACTTAACAAGGAAGGAAATCAGAAAAGACACATTGATTACCGTCAACGGTATACAAAGTCAACGGTATACAAAGACTTTTCTAAGGTTCTTGAAAATAGCATGGCGTCTTAGATGAAAATCATCCAAGAAAATATGTAGGATTCAGAAGTGGATTGACCATCTGCAGAGAATGAATGAACTTGTTTTGAAAGACAAAACACTAAAAGTCTTCAATTTAGCCAAACAAATGACAATGTTCAACTCTTCCCATCGGTTACAAATAAAAACATATTAAGATTAAGTTAACTACGCGAAAGATAGTCTTGTGATTTAACCAAATAAAGATACAACAAAAGTCGAAATCAAGAGGAGTCGGGCAGAGCGTTTCCAATTCACTCAAGTTGTTTACATTTTCTCTCGAGGCGATTTTCAAAAAGTTATCTTGGAAAGAGAAAGGTTTGAATATTAATGGAAAGCATTTTAACTAACTGAGATTTACGAATCACACTATTCTCATTTCAAAAAAGCAAACTGCATGATATGCTCAGTGACCTTAATAAGAAAGGTTTCAAAGAATGTTCGATAATGAATAAGAAGACAAAGCAGTGTTGAATTCTAAAGTTAAATTAGAGCAATTATAATCGATGATGAGGCACCTCAAGAAGTTGAGAGCTGCATTTAACTTGGCCAACTCCAAAACTTGACTAAAAAAATAAAAATAAGACAAACATCATATAAATGACCGAATAGTGTATAGTGGGGAAGATGGGAGATGAGTCGTGCATTAAAAAGTTTGGAGTAGGTGAAAGAAATGACAGAGGTGAGATGTTAGTCAATTTTGCAGAGAACTACAACATGAGGATAATGAACACTTTCTCCCAAAAGCGCGTAAGTCGGAAATGGACCTGAAGAAGTCCAAATTGAACAACAAAGAACAAGGTAGATTTCATATTAGATGAGAGCAAGAGCGCTAGCAATGTTACGGTCTTAAATAAAGTCAACATAGGTAGTGACCATAGAACGGTAGGCTGTACAGCTAAATTCAATTTCAGAGCCGAGAGAAATAAATTAGTTTTAAGAAAGAAAATAAGCCTTGCAAAGTTTAAGGATAATAAGAAGAAATTTCAGCTAGAAATTAAAAATAGATTCGAAGCTCTAAGAACTAACGAGGACACCGTCAAAGATCTGAATTTGAATTTAGTAGTAGGAAGTACAGTAAGTATGAGAGAAAACAAATACACAAAAGCTACAAATGACCTAATTAAAAGAAGGACCGTGCAAATTAAAAGCAGGAGACGAAATAGAAAGAATAGAACTAAACAAGCTTATCAACAGAAGGTAGAGATCAGAGAAAAGAAAAGGAAACATGAATGAAATAAAGGAAACTATTCGGAAAGGTAAAAGTATTAAAGTGACCAAGCGTAGACATGCTTTAGGAAGACAGCAAATGATATGTTTGAAAGATAGAAATGGAGAAACCATTAAATGCAGAGAAAGAATGGTAAAAAGAGTAGAAGAATTTTACTAAGACCTTTACTCGTCGAAGACCGTAGTTGAGTCAATAAATTCATTTGTAGACGTTAGTATTGTACCAGAGATTACAAAGGAAGTAGAATTTGCTCTAGAAATATGAAACGAGGAAAAGCACCTTGGGAAGATGGCATATCGATAGATCTGTTGAAAAACGCAGGGAAAGAAGTTCATATTAAGTTAGCTCAGTTGTACACCCAGTGCTTACGTCAAGAAAGCGTTCCTGAATCGTGGTGTAATGCTATAGTGATTTTGCTTCATAAAAAAGGAGACCAGATGGACCTTAGTAAATATCGACCGATTAGCTTGCTATCAAATATATATAATGTATTCTCCAAGATCCCCACAAATAGACAAAGTCAAGTTTAAGATGGAAACCAACCGAGAGAAGTGGCAGACTTTAGGAGCGGATATTCGACTCTAGACTATTTGCAGGCGATGAACCAACTAATCGAGAAAACGACAGAATATGATATATCTCTGTGTTTAGCTTTTGAAGATTACGAGAAGGCCTTTCACTTGGTAGAACAAATAGCAATACTAAACTCATTACGCAAGCTGGGTACAAACAAACAGATCGTAAGAGTTTTAGAAAAGATGTATGCGAAAGGTACCGCTATAATTCGACTACATAAAGATACAGAAAAGATCAAGTTTGAGAAAGGAGTACGGTAATGCGATACAATTTCACCAAAATTATTTACAGCTTGTTTGGAATATATTTTCAGAAGGCTGAGTTGGGAAAAAGAAGGTTTAAAGATTAATGGCAAATATTTGAACCACTTAATATTTGCGAATGACATTGTTCTTATTTCAGAAAGAGCAGAAGACTTACAAGATATGCTGAGTAATCTGAACAAGGAAAGGCTCAATGTCGGTTTAAAAATGAATAAGAGTAAAACCAAAATAATGTTCAACATGAAATTTCAAATTTAAGAGATTACAATTGATGATGAGTCTTGAAGAAGTTGAAGAGTATAATTATTCAGGCAAGATGGTGAAAGTAACGAAAGATCACGATAATGAAATAAAAAGACGTATTACAATATGTTGGAAAATGGTAAATATAATTAAATCCTGAGAGGCTCTCTACCTTTATGTTTGAAACGTAAAGTTTACAATCAATGCATTCTACCACCAATAATAATCAACGGGTATGAGACTTGGAAACAAACGAAGGCAATGGAAACAAAGCTAAGGACTGCACAGAGGAGAATGGAGAGATTAATAATGGGAATAACGTTGAGAGACCGAAAGAGAGCAAGTTGGGTGAGAGAACAGACTAGAGTGAAAGATATTGTGGAGGCGGTAAAAGAGAGGAAGTGGAATTGGGCAAGTAAGTTAGTGCGAACGACTGATGAGCGATGGAGCAAGTGTATTACTGAGTGGAGGCCGCGAGATGGGAAGCGTGGACGAGGGAGATCAGATAGAAGGTGGAGAGATGAGATTAAGAAGTTTGCAAGAGTGACGTGGCAGAGGTTGGCGCTGTTGTGTGAATCATGGAATGCTATGAAGGAGGCCTTTGTTCAGCAGTAGACTAAGAATGGCTGATTTGATAAATATACATATATATATATATTTATACATATATATATATATATATATATATATATATATATATATATATATATATATATATATATATATATATATATACTGTATATACGCACACGTACACACACACACATTATATATATATGTGTGTGTGTGTGTGTGTGTGTGTGTGTGTGTGTGTGTGTGTGTGTGTGTGTGTGTGTGTGTGTGTGTGTGTGTGTGTGTGTGTGTGTGTGTGTGTGTGTGTGTGTGTGTGTGTGTGTGTGTAAGTATGTACATTTATCGTGTTGCTTGTGTCCATAGATTATGATAGATATCATAAGACCAAAAACATGACCCAAAAAAATATACTTGAATAAAAAAGAAATGAGTCGGAGGTAGGTAGAGTTGACGTAGGCCTTATCAGTAGATACGTCATACGAACATTGTGGAGTCGAATTGTAGTTGCAGAGGGAACGTGGAATGGGAATGTGGCGCCCTTGAAGGGTAGAGCGAGTGCGTAATTGGCCTGCTGAAGAGTGTGGGGCCGCTGCCGAAGAGGACTCTTGACTCTGCATTTCAATTGGCTGTCGGTGCCTAGCGAAGGGTGAGTGGTGATCAGGGGCAGACGGGCGACGGGTGGAAGAGGGCCACGAGTGGGGATTTGAGGCCACGAGGAGGATCAAGTGGTGGGCAAATGAGAGGATTTCGAGCTGTTTGAGGGTAAGGTGTGGTGGTGCTGAGCTGTGCTGGATGGAAACCACTGGGAATTTAGGGTGGAGGCGGCAAAGGAAGGATTAGGCAAAGGAAAGATGTACATTGCAGAGAAAAATGTAGAGGGTGAGGGCAGCATGTGGGAACGTCTATGGCGCTCGTATTTAGTGAATGGAAGCTTCATGCATAACTGAACAAATGTAATGCTACTAGAAATTCTACAAACACGCAGACGCATGCAGAGCATGGTGATATCATCAATAGGATATGGAAGCTAGCATCCCAATATAAATTCAAGAATGGAAAGAAAAAGAGAACAAAATATTGGTAGAAGAATCTATGAAGAAAAAAAAAGAACGATAAGACCAAACAAGAGAAAAAGGAAATTTATTGGAGAGTGAGTGATAGATCAAAGGAAAAGGAGGTGGTATCGAAGTAAATATCAAGAAAGAAAAAAAAGGAAAGAGAAGCAACAAACTAAAGAAGAAAAAGCCAAACATATTGTGTTCCTTTCAGACCAAGCTCAACAATATATTGATATTCTGATGGGCGAGGGATAGTATAACATAAGCAGAAGGACAGATGAGGAAAATAGGAGTGGTGGAAGCAGCAAAATAAAGTATGAGGTGAAAGAAGGGGAATTGGGAGAGGTAATGGCTGAGATAATGAATAAGAAAACTGTAACGGAGGGAGGTGGAGAGTCCCCAGTAGCATATATCCCAAATAGAACAAGAACAGGGAATGGGGTAGACATAAAGATATAATAAAAAAAATAATAATAATAATGTGTGTGTGTGTGTATGTGTGTGTGTGTGTGTGTGTGTGTGTGTGTGTGTGTGTGTGTGTGTGTGTGTGTGTGTGTGTGTGTGTGTGTGTTTTTAAAGCCATAGGATTACCCATAGATTGGGCCATATATTACCTCTGAGCTCTTATCTGGAAGGGTAGCTGTTGATGACAAGTCCAACACATGATTCAAGACCATAGTGAATCACACACACACACACACACACACACACACACACACACACACACACACACACACACAGATAAACAGGCGCGAGTGCGCGCGAGCTTATCAACAGTTAGTCCACTGTCGAGAGAGATCACGAAATTTAAGTTTTTATGCTTAAAATAAGTGAGTAAACTAAGCACTATGAGTGTGCCTACATAATGAATTTGTTTAATTTTTAGATTGACCAAAGAAAAATATACTATCTGAAGACGAAGGATAAGTATCCATCTCTTCTAGAACCAAGGGGAGGCATTTGGATTCCGAGCTTGCGAATTAGCGGACTCCCGAAGCCGAAGCAAGACTAATCAAAACTCCACAAATATGTGTCTCATTGTTCCCGGATTTCTACAAAAGCTCACAGAAAAAAAAACTTATATATATATATATATATATATATATATATATATATATATATGTATATATATATATATATATATATATATGTATATATACATATATACATACATATACCAAGGCTTTTTCCCCATTACTAGGGAGGTAGCCAAAAAGGAAAAGGCACAAAATCACTCCCACCCATTCCATCCCTGAATACACTCCACATCCCTCCACCCTCCCTCTTTTCTTAGCACCTCCTGGATGACGGGTCATTCCTGCACCTTGTCCACTGCCCTGGGTCAGAAGCAGTGTCGCAAGACACAGCACATCCACAGCAAGGCCGCTTCATTAAATCTTTTGTACGGTTCGATATGTTGTGTTAAGGGGCTATCACACTAGACTAATCTTCCTCCGACATCCTACCTCCAACCTCCCTTTGAATAACTAGAGTATGACTTCGTTTACAAAAATCTAAATTTCTCTAAGAACATTTCAACATGTCTAAATTCGTATAGTTTAATAATATTTTAGTTCATCATTCAGCTTTGCTATACATAACGAAAAGATAATCTTATATTTAGAGATTTGAAAAATAAAATATCGTTACCGAAGTCGTTTTTCCTTGAAAGACCTTTAGGATCGGGTGTTTTGTAATACTACCATTGGGGTGAAAAACAGACGACTGAGGAAAAAATAATGTATGTGTGGCTTTCATTACCTCAGCTCAGTTCCAGGGTATTGTTCCGCAGAAAAGGATCGTATATATATGTAAACTTTGAAAAATATATATTAATCAATCAATCAAATATATATATATATATAAATATATATATATATATATATATATATATATATATATATATATATATATATATATATATATATATATATATATATATATATATATATCAAATCAGCCATCCTGAGTCCACTGCTGAACAAAGGCCTCCTTCATAGCATTCCATGATTCACACGACCGTGCCATCCTCTGCCACGTCATTCCTGCAAACTTCTCGATCTCGTCTCTCCACCTTCTGTCTGGTCTCCCTCTTCCACGCTTCCTATCTCGCGGCGTCCACTCAGTAACACACTTGCTCCATCGCTCATCAGTCGTTCGCACCAACTTACTTGCCCAATTCCACTTCCTCTCTTTTACTGCCTCCACAATATCTTTCACTCTAGTCTGCTCTCTCACCCAACTTGCTCTCTTTCGGTCTCTCACTGTTATTCCCATCATTGATCTCTCCATTCTCCTCTGTGCAGTCCTTAGCTTTGTTTCCATCACCCTCGTCAGCTTTCAAGTCTCACATCCGTAGATTATTGCTGATAGAATGCATTGGTTGTAAATTTTACGTTTCAAACATAAAGGTAGAGAGCCTCTCAGGATTTTATTATATTTACCAAACACCTTCCAACCAATTGTAATGCGTCTTTTTATTTCATTATCATAATCTTTCGTCACCTTTACCATCTGACCTAAATAATTATACTCTTCAACTTCAAGACTCTCATCATCAATTACAATCTCTTTACTTTAAACTTTCGTGTTGAACATTACTTTGGTTTTACTCTTATTCATTTTTAAACCTACTTTGATACTTTCTTTGTTTAGATCGCTCAGCATATCTTGCAAGTCTTCTGCTCTTTCTGAAATAAGAATGATGTCATCTGCAAATCTTAGGTGGTTCAAATATTCGCCATTAATCTTCAAACCTTTCTTTTCCCAACTCAATCTTCTGAAAATATCTTCTAAACAAGCTGTAAATAGTTTGGGTGAAATTGTATCGCCTTGCCGTACTCCTTTCTCGATCTTGATCTTTTCTGTATCTTTATGTAGTCGAACTTTAGCGGTACCTTTCGAATAAATCTTTTCCAAAACTCTTACGATCTGTTCGTTTGTACCCTGTTTGCGTAGCGAGTTTAGTATTGCTATTTGTTGTACTGAATCAAAGGCCTTCTCGTAATCAACAAAAGCTAAACACAGAGGTATATTATATTCTGTCGTTTTCTCGATTAGTTGGTTTATCGCCTGCAAATGATCTAGAGTTGAATAACCTCTTCTAAAGCCTGCCTGTTCTCTCGGTTGGTTTCCATCTTAAACTTGACTCAGTCTATTTGTAAGGATCTTGGAGAATACTTTATATACGTTTGATAGCAAGCTAATCGGTCGATAGTTACTAAGGTCCTTCTGGTCTCCCTTTTTATGAAGTAAAATCACTATAGCATTGCACCACGCATTCGGAACGCTTTCTTGACGTAAGCACTGGGTGTACAACTGAACTAATTTAATATGAGCTAATTTACCTGCGTCTTTCAACAGATCTATTGATATACTATCTTCCCCAGGTGCTTTTCCTCGTTTCATAGTTTTTAGAGCAAATTCTACTTCTTCCTTTGTAATCTCTGGTACACTACTAACGTCTACACATGAACTTACTGACTCAACTACGGTTTTCGACGAGTAAATCTCTTGGTAAAATTCTTCTACTCTTTTTACCATTTTGTCTCTATATTTAATTATTTCTCCATTTCTATCTTTCAAACATATCATTTGCTGTCTTCCTAAAGCCTAATCACAATCCAAGCTACCCTGTCCGATAAACTACTGAATTTGATTACGTTACAAGCATCCTCTCGGTTGATCAAGAATCCTACTCCACTAGATCTTTCTTTGTCCTTACCTCTATAGTAGAATAGGTGGTGACCATCTTGTAATTGTATCAGCTTTTCTTCCGTTCTTCGGACTTCGCTCAGTCCTACGATGTCCCACTTGATGTTGTCTAGCTCTTCCATTAAACTCTCCAGTCTGTGGTCTTCTGAGAGACTTCTTACGTTGTAAGTATAAATCTTCATTTTCTTCATGTTGTTTAATGTCCAAGACTTAGATCTGCTTGGACAGTGCTTACTCACATTCGGTGGCACACTGCCCGTAAGCACACGAGGCAATGCGGTTGGACCTTTAGGAGACGATGATCCAACAGGAACGCCCGGTTTTGTTATGATTGTGCTATTCATATTCATGTTGGCTATGAAGGGGGGTTGGCAGTAATCTCACCTCCTTGCCAACTGGTTTCTGGTGAGATATTTCTTTGGTGTCACCTTATTCATTATATTCGGTGAAGCCCTATATCTATAGGGTGCCCAATGGTCCACGCCGTCATTATGACGGTACCCCATATATCTATGAGGAATTTCCCTGTTTGCCATCAGGGACGTGTCAGTTAGCAGTGGGTCCTGCGACTGTGTGTTTGAGCTGCTCTTTGTCTGATCTTTCCTACAAAACCTGAGGACAATTGATTAAGAAAAAAAGAATAGATGCGTTTTTAGGTTATTTTCATGTGTTTGTAAGGGTACATATACAAAAATATTTAGGTATAAGTATAATTATCTGTATTGTATATAAGTAAACAGGAGTATCTACATGTTATGGTTATGTATATACCTATGTATGTATGTACGCATGTATGTACGCATGTATGTATATACGCATTATGTATGTACGCATGTATGTATGTGTGTATGCATATATGTATGCATGTATACATGTACATCGGCGTGAGATTGTCCACAATAATAAAAGCGCTGGAAACTACATACTGTATATATATATATATATATATGCATATGTGTATATGTATGTATAGATATTTACATGAGTGAAATTAGACATGCATACATACGTGCACTTATTCCTGTATTACATACAAGTATCTACTTATGGATGCAGTTCTAATCAGCGTCAGTATTCGCCCCCGATATGGGGCTAAGAACCACAGAAACCTTCACATGTTCAGTGCCATTCAACGTCTGCATTTTTTTTCCTTTATTTCCAGACAGCCTCCTACCTCTTCTGCTGAGTGCAAAAGGTCTTCCACCGGTAGGTTACGTGTATTTCTCTTTTCTTTTTATTTGATCTTTTTAACATAACCAATGTAAGTATCACGGTCTGTCCATTAATGGAAAAGGGATTTAGATTCTGGAAACCTAGGACAATCAAGGGAAAGGCGAGGTGGGTATCTTTGGCCCCTTTATATGGAAAGAAATAACGATAATGATGTCAGGAATGATAATAATGATTATAGATAGAATAGTGAACGAAACAATAATATTTCTATTGAAATTATAGCAACAATGATAAAAATAATAGTATTAATAATACTTAATGATAATGATAAACATCATAATAGTAACAATAATGATAATAAGAATAATAACAACAATAATAATAACGCTAATAATGATAATAATAGCAATTAAAAATCTAATATTAACAATAACAATGATAATTATTATAACAATAATAACAACAATAATGATAATAATAACAACAATAATAATAACAACAATAACAATAATAATAATAACAATAATAACAACAATAATAATAATAATAACAACAATAATAATAACAACAATAACAATAATAATAATAACGATAATACCAATAACAATAACAATTATAATAATAACAACAACAACAACAAAAGAAATATATAACTGCTGTGGGGTAGCAGTAAGCCTTGTGTGTCACTTCAGAAAGAGAAAGAGAAAAAAAAAAAAACAGTGCTGGTTGCAGACAAATGACCCGACTCCCCAAAGTTGATGTCACGGCCATGCGTGTATTCTCACGGTCTTCTCCTCTGCAACTCACTCACTCACTCACTCCTGGTCACTGATATTCATCACCTGTCAGCTCACCCTTCCCCCGGCTTTGGTTTCCACCTTCACTCGTGGCTTTCTCATTGCCAGTCAATCCACTCTCCCTCCTCCCCAAACTTCATCACGTATACACACACACACACACACGCACACGCACACAGATACAGACACAGACACAGACACACACAGACACACACACACACACAGACACACACACACACACACACATACACACATACACACATACACACACATACACATACACACACATACACATACACACACACACACACACAGACACACACACACACACACACATACACACATACACACATACACACACTCATATACACACACACAAAGTGCAGTGAAGCGAAAGATAGAAGAGTTAAAGCTTGGAAAAGATGGAGAAAAGACAGAAAACCTAGAAAGTGGCTAACATATATTAATCAAAGGAATGAATGTGTAAAAATACGCTGGGAAGAAAAAATATGAAAAAGATGTGATAGAAAAAAGTAAGGATCAGCCAAAACTATTCTATAGATATGTGAACGGTAAAGTGGAAAAACAAACAGGAAATAGTGAAACTATACCTAGGGAATATAGAATACACAGAAGATACAGAAATGGCTGAAGTCATGAGCAAACACTTCGAATCGGTTTTCAATAGAGAAAATGTACAACATCGGGATGAAGGGAGAGAAGCGAACCCCCCACCCCCCACTCCCACCACCCATGAGAGAAATAATAGTAGCACGGAAAGAAATAATGGACCAAATTATGAACCTTGATGTCAGGAAATCGCACGACGCGGATGGAATCGTAAACTGGATATTAAAATAATATAAAGAACTAATAGACAAAATATATGACATAATAAGTTGCTCACTCAAAGAAGGAAAAATACTGGAAGACTGGAAGAATTTTGATATCGTACCAATTTATATAAGAGGAAGTAAGGAAGACCCAACAAATTACATACCGGTTTCCCTTACAAGCACGGTAGCCAAGACTTGTGAAAAGGTCATAAAAAGTAGATGGATAAAACATTTGGATTCTATATACTCAATCCGAGACTTCGGTCTAGACCTAAGATCAAATCAAATTTGATCTGTTCTCAAGATCCAAACAGCATTTTTAGAAAAGAAGTTAATGTACACCGGAGGGATCTGAGGGGTATAGAAGTCCTTGATAGAGGGATTATATATATATATAAAATATATATATATATATATATATATATATATATAATATATATATTATATATATACATATACGGAGATACATATATATATATATATATATATATATATATATATATATTATATATATATATATATATTATTATATATATATATATATATATATATATATATATATGTACACATATGTGTGCCTGTGTGGATGTGTGTGTGTTATTGTGAGTGTGTGTGTGTGTGTGTGTGTGTGTGTGTGTGTGTGTGTGTGTGTGTGTGTGTGTGTGTGTGTGTGTGTGTGTGTGTGCACCGCTGCCTACACATTAGAACCCGAATGAAACCCAACTAACTTTAAGGTCCAGATTTCGAATTAATTCCGAATCATTATTCTCCTCTATATGTTTTCAGTGATCCTTCACATACACCACTTGCCTAACCCGTATATAAATCTATCCACATCACCACTATACCTAATTCTCTCTATTTCGTCCCTCACCCTGGTTCGTGCACATCATTAACATTACACTCGGAGAGCAGCACCACTAAATCTGACTCCAGATACCGCAACTTATCACCACTCAACCTTCCATACACACAATACCGGTAATCCTTGCATTGAGCACACTCTCCCCTTCCTCCCACGACCACCACCACCACGACCCCCCCTCTCCTCCTCCACTACTCCACCACCCCTAACAGTGAACCCTCAGACGCACTGTACCCTCACCTGTCACCGAACTTACCCCCAACTCCCCTTACGGTAAGCTTTCCCTCCTATTGTTGTGTTCAGGTGCCCATGGATGTATCATTGATTACTTGTACCTCTTCCTGACTGCTCTTCTTCTTCTTCTTCTTCAGGTTGTTGCTCCAAACTCCTCCTCCCACGCCTGTCTTCACCTGCCTCACACCCTCCTTGCATTCTCATCCAACTAAAACACCTTCGTCCACTTTTTATTTATGATGATCTCTTCCCTCTGTCTCCTTTATCACCCCCTTTTCTCTCTCTCTCTCTCTCTCTCTCTCTCTCTCTCTCTCTCTCTCTCTCTCTCTCTCTCTCTCTCTCTCTCTCTCTCTCTCTCTCTCTCGTAAATAAGGAACGTAGTCCGAACGTTTTCGTCTATTAAGACATCATCATCGTATTTCCTTGATGATGTCTTAATAGACGAAAACGTTCGGACTACGTTTCTTATTTACCTTATTTACCAGTGTTTTTTCTGCAAATTATATTCACGTGTCATTTGTGAAATACCGCAATATATACATGTGTGTGTGTGTGTGTGTGTGTGTGTGTGTGTGTGTGTGTGTGTGTGTGTGTGTGTGTGTGTGTGTGTGTGTGTGTGTGTGTATAATTGTATAACTGTATTTCACTTTCCTTCCCCCTCTCTCCCCCCTCTCTCCCTCTCTATCTATCTAGTTACCTAGCTAGTTATCTATCTACCTATCTATCTCTCTATTTATCTATTTATCTATATATCTACCTATCTATCTGTCTGTCTGTCTATCTACCTACCTATCTGTCTGTCTGTTTATCTGTCTGTCTGTCTATCTATCTATCTCTCCATCTATCTCTCTATCTATCTATCTATCTGTCTATCTTTGTCTGCTTCCCCAAAATGAGCCAGGGAAGGAAGAAGAAGGAAAGAGGAGTTATACAAGATGAAGGAGAGAGTAAGGTGTGTGAATAAGCGATTTTAGAACATGTACGGACAAAGGGAAAAAGACAAGCAAGAAATTACGAAGGTAAAAATCTATAATAAATCAAGCTGAAAGATAAAGGAAAGGAAAAATATGAGCGGTGAGTATAGGAAAGACTAGAACGAGTCTGTTGGCCGAATCAATCGAATCAATCTTACAAACATCGGACTTGTCCGCCAATCAACGAACTCTAAGCCAAGCTCGGGTGGGGTGGGGGCGTGGGGGGCGGGGGGGAACGCTTGAACGTAAGGTTCAGTGAAAGGCTTCGACTATTATATGAATTCTACACAGTTACGCATCAACAGGCCATCTCTCACTAGACCTTGTTGTAGTGGCAGGCCTCACAAAAAGTGAACCTGCAGTGCTTACAGGATGCATTCGTGAAGATGGATTTCGTATCTATTAGTGCGGTTACCAACCAAGACCTACACAGTACAAGAGGTTCTTTGATTTTAGTTTTCGTTGTCTTTCGACCAAGCCCTGACGAATTAGAAAACGCTGTTTTCGGAAAACCTCTCAAAGAACATAAGTCGTTTTCACTGCGCAGTATCATGAGGAGATCTGGGAGGACGAAGAAAATGGAAGAACGAGGAACCAGCGGTGGTAGGCACGAGGGAAAAAAAGGCGGAGGGATAAAGTAAAGGAGCTTTGCAGAGGAAAACCTTCCATCCAGAGACTACAGCAGGTAACGAAAAGGAAAAAAAGAGCGGATTCTTTTTTTCTTTTTTGTAAGTCTAATGTAAAAAATAAGAGTATGAAAAGGGGGGAGACTAGATCTGTATAACTGGGCAAACAAAAACAGAGAGCGCAGAAGAGAAAAAAAAAGAGAAAAAACAATTCTCTATAAATCCGCAAGACAAAGACCTGGAAGAAAAGACGACTACCCGCAACCCCCCCACCCCCCACCCCCACCCCCGCCGACTGAGTTGGAGGAAGAGGGGGAAGAAAGGACCGGGAAGGGGGGGCGGGGGCGGGGGGAACTCAAGGTAATTGATGTCAATATGATTAACTTATACAGGGGCAAAGGAGGAAGAGGGGAAGGGAAGCGAAGGGAGGAGGGGTCAGAAGGGAGGTAAAAGAAGCGAGAAAGCTTGGTAGGGGAAAAGTGATGAGGCAAGAAAAAGGCAAATATACTGTAAAAGGGGATTGGAACGAAATATAAAACAAAAAATTTTAGGTAAGGCAGATCAAAAAAGAGAAAAGGGCTCGAGCCAAGGGTGGGTGGGGGAAGGAAAGGCAGACAAAAAAAAAGAGACGAGACTACGAGGTCTCGAGCAAGAAGAGGAGGAACATGAAAAAAAAAATGATGAAGAGAAAGGAAGGAAATAGAGCTACGTACATGAGTGGAGTGAAGAGGACGATGGACTCAGAGGAAAGGCAGTGGCCATCGGAGAAAAAGGAAGAATCTGTTTGATAGACACAGCAACTTCATCATCACCATCACCATCATCACCATCACCATCATCACCATCACCATCATCACCATCACCATCATCACCATCACCATCATCACCATCACCATCATCACCATCACCATCATCATCATCACCATCATCATCACCATCACCATCATCACCATCACCATCATCACCATCACCATCATCACCATCACCATCACCATCACCATCACCGTCATCACCATCATCACCATCATCATCACCATCACCATCATCATCTCACTCTCTTTTCTCCATATGCACATGTATATGCATGTGTGTATGTTTGTGTGTGCCCACCAGAGTTGAAGTGGCGACTCGTAGGGCAGCGATACTGAAACTGTCAGCTCTGGGGAAGTATCAAATTCGGATTGGTGAGTTAGTGGTCGAGCACGTTATCACCACACCATCGAGCCAAAGCCATTTGTATATGCGCGCGCGCGCGCGTGTGTGTCTGTGTGTGTCTGTGTGTGTGTGTGTGTGTGTGTGTGTGTGTGTGTGTGTGTGTGTGTGTGTGTGTGTGTGTGTGTGTGTGTGTGTGTGCGTGCGTGCGTGTGATTCACCATGGTCTTGGGCCACGTGGTTGAGAACTCAGAGCTCATACATGGCCGATGTATGGGTAATGATGTAACCTTACACACACACACACATCCAACTCCCCGCCCATGGGAGCTGGAGTAACAGCTCATAGCGAAGTAATACAGAAATTATTTCAGCCTTGCGCGAGATTCGAACTAGGACTACTGGAGTAGCGGTGGCGAACGCTACCACTGTGCCGTCTAGGCGAATATGTGTGTGTCTGTGTGTGTGTGTGTGTGTGTGTGTGTGTGTGTGTGTGTGTGTGTGTGTGTATTCACTTGGTCTTTTGGATCACGTGTTCGACTCGTGATCGACAGCTATTTCCCTCCTGGAAGAGAGCTCAGAGCTCGTAGGTCCGATCTATGGGTAATGCTATGACCTTTCACACACACACACCCCCAACTCCCCGCCCACGAGAGTCAGAGTAACGACCCAAAGCGCAGCTGTACCGAAATTAATTTCGGCCCTGGGCAGGATTCGAACCAAGCACTACGCGCACCACCATGCTAGTAGTTCATCGTTCTACCAACTGCGCCACCGAGTGTGTGTGTGTGTGTGTGTGTGTGTGTGTGTGTGTGTGTGTGTGTGTGTGTGTGTGTGTGTGTGCGTGCGTGCGTCCGTGCGTGCATGCATGCATGCATGCAAATATCTGTGACTTTTTCTCTGTGCCTGTCTTTCTGTGCCCAGTACTTGAGTATCTGGTTCGATGTAGAACCTCTTCATATCGAGAGCCACTGCATCCTCTTAATCTCTTGACTAAGTGTTTTGCTAAGATTTATGTAATACTGAGTGCCGAGGAGAGTTGAACCCTGTCCTTTATATAACGTAAGCATTAAAACCCTTCGCGGGATTCGGTTCGGGGATGTGCCTCGCAATCCTTGAACAAATGTATAATATACATGTATCAACATGTATATTATACATAACAAGATCAAAGATGTTCGTTACCATATTGGTGAGGTTAGAATATTTCGGCCCATTCCGGTGAAGGGGGAGACTTTGGACTCCATTCCTTCTGGATGAATATCAGGCGACTACACTTTTCCGAGGGAAAGCGTAGGAGAACCCATCTTAAGTAATTCGAGATAAGGTATCAGTTTTCCCCATTCATTATCTCGACCTCCCCTTCAGAATTACTGGAACTGTCAATGACAGCCGAGATGGGCGCGAGATAAAAGAACAGTGAAATCAAGATCCGGGATGTTTACATTCTGGCAACCGCGATACGGTCGAACAAAAGATGAAAAGTAAAAGACGAGGAAGAAAGAAGGATATGATCATACAAACATGCGAAAGAGGAAAAACGATACGAGTCGCGTAAGATAAAGCAAAACGGGGGTGGGGGAGGGGTAATGATGAACATGAGAAGCAAAAGAACGATAGGAAGCATCTTTACAAAGAATTACAAAGGCGGAGCATGCCGACAGGAGACCTTTTGGTCCATATCTAGGTCGGATACCAAAAAAAATCATAATAATAATAAAATGATAAATAAAAAATATAATAATCTTTAAGCACCTGAGCCAAGATATAGCAACTACGTAAATGTATTTTTCTTCATTAATATAATTCTGTTGAGAAAAATCACCTTTATCATAAGACAAAATGTGTTTGATAACATGTTACGTACTCATTAATGATCCGCCATTGGTTAGGTTTATGTGTTTGCAAGATGTTTTGCGTCGTTCGCAATCTATGACGATCTCCTACGCTCGTCTTTTGTTTTATGCCAATAGTTCATTGGTTTCCCGGTGGCATTGTTTCAAAAATTATAGTTTGTGTTATTTTCAAAATTATGTGCACCACCTGATTGAGGGAAACAGTCTATAAAAAGTCGCAGGTTTTTTTTTTCAGAAATTATGGTCAGCTAGAAAGGACTCGAGCTCACACGTTTTAGAACGCGAGCAGACAGTTAACCAGTACAATCCCCCTAATGTGAAATGGGTCACGGTTATGGTTGGCTAGAGTATTTTGTCGCATATGCATGAGAGGAAGAGACGGAAAGAGGGAGAAAAGAATATAGTATGAAGGTTTCAGCAATTATCATAGTGACATTGGAGCCAGGAGAGTCTATGTCCTTAGCTTACTTTACAAGGACCGTGCGGTAGGGAACAACAATACAAAAAGCTCATGGTCTCAGTTGACATCGACAACAAGCTTACCCAATCGCAGCGGGGTGACAGTACAACACACAAAATACTACATTTCTCCCCTTTTAAAAAAAACACATACCTTATTGTTACAAATTCATCCTATGCGACTGAATACCTCCTCTCAGGTGGTTGCACTGAACAATCTTGGTTATTACTTACAAGGTCTTCTCTTGTGGGTTCTACATTAGTATTATCTCCATTAACAGCCGAATTCAACATTAGATTACTAGAAACTGAGAAGTTATCTATACAAGTATCATTTGAAATGTCTAATACCTCACTCTTAGATAGACCATAATCACCCACAAACCTAGGCATAATCTGATCTGTATGTTATTTCCAAATGATACTTCCCAAAATTTGAACCTTTACTTTATCATTTCTTGGGCCAAGCACTTCACCAACCTCTCCTTCCACCCACAGAGAACCCTTTCCAAAGCTGCAAACAAACACCGCATCATCCAGACCGTACAAGGACTCTTCCTTATCAAACATTTCATTAATCAATCCACTGGAAGATCTATCCTGCACTCTATAACAGATTCTACAGTACCCTTAAAAACCCTATTAAGCATTACCTCTGCCGTAGACTTACCAGTAGAAGAATTGGTGGCTCTTCGGTAATTATATAGGAATCTACATACTCTAGTATGCAGAACACCTTTCTGAAATTTTTCCAGACCCTCTTTGAATGTTCTCACTGCCCGTTCTGCTAATCTAGTCGAGGATGGATGATAAAGAGCTGGTGTTATATGTCTAATGTCACTTTCTTAGAAACTCACTCATTTCATTAGAAACCAGATTAGGAGCATTATGTGACACTATAACACCCGGAGTTAGAAAATGACTCTCCAATATCTAATCGTTACAGTAAAAGATGCAGCAGTATCAAAATGAACATCAAGAACTTACTGTGAGAATCTATAATCATAAGGAAATGTTTACCATCAATAGGTCCTGCATAGTCTATATGCAACCAAGACCATGGTTTAACAACGTTAGCCCAAGACAACATAGAGGATTTAGGACTCTAAGGTTTTACAACAAATAGTACAATTTTTAGCGACTTCTTCAATGTCTTGGTCTATCTTTGGCCACCATACCCAATTTCCAACTCCTACTTTCATAGCATCTATACCATTATGACCATTATGTAAATGGTTTAATACTTTAACTCTTAAATCAGCAGGAATCAAGATTGTATACAAAATTACATTATTGTGAAGTGATAAATCGTCTTTTACAGCAACATGTTCTAGCAATGACACATTATGCTCTTTTGACCATCCTAGTTTTAAAAAATTCTTTAATTGAACTAATACAGGATCCCTATTTGTCATCTAATTTTCTGAAAAAAAAATGTCATTACAATCAAGGATCGCTACTAATTTTACATATTCAGCTGGTATGCCAGACTGCAAATCGTCACCCAAGGGTAATCTACTCAGTGCATCAGCATTCACGTTTTCTTTCCCTGGTATGAATTAAATCAAAATCATACTTAAATAACAATAAAACCCAGCGTTGCATTCTGACATTAGCATGCAAGGAATCTGCTTTTCTATTCCAAACAATCCCAACAATGGTTTATGATCTATCCTAGTAACTAATCTTCTACCAAGCAAAAATTCCCTGAACCTTTTAGCAGCAAATACGAGATTTAATCTCTCGTTATCCAATTAAGAATAATTAATTTCAGCTTTGAACAATTTCTTATTTACTTGCAAAGGATTTCTTTTTACCGTGTAACTTTTGTAATAATACACACACAATTCCAATCGGAGATGCATCAACTTCTACAAATTAAAGGTCTTTCTCCATCAGAATTATCCAAAACTATAAATTCAGAAAAATAATTTTAATATCTTCAAAAGCTTTCTGGTGAATAGCATTCCATAAGAAAGACGCAGAGTGTGGGGTGATCTAATAGAAGTGTTCAAGTAGATCAAAGGCTATAACAAGGGTGATGCAAACAAGGTCATCATAATAAAACAACAGGGCAGGACTCGCAGTAATGGGTATAAACTGGACAAATTTAGGTTTAAGAAGGAAATAGGCAAGAATTTGTTTACTAATAGGGCGGTCGATGAATGGAATAAACTTAGTAACCATGTAGTAAGCGCTGAAACTATCAGTTGTTTTAAAAAACGATTAGACAACTTTATGGATGGGGATGACAGGTGGTGAGGGATACGGAGCTGCCTAGTGTAGGCCTTATGGTCTCTTGCAGTCTCCTTCACTCTTATGTTCTTGCGTTCTTAAATCATACAAGTGAAATAATTTTGATGAAGAAAATTTTTACAAACTTGCAATTATGGGTTATCATCCCCAGAAAACATTGTAATTCATTTGTAGAAGTAGGACATGGTCAATCAAGAATTGATTTTATTCTCTTTACCGAAGGTTTAACCCCTTTACCAGATATGTGGTAATCTAGATACTCAATAGATCAAGTATTCAAAACAGTTTTAATTTGATCTATTTGGACATTATGTTCTTCTAAGAGCTCTAAACCTCTTCTCAATCTTGTATCATGTTCTACTTGAGTAATACCACAAATTATATCTAAATATGTAGCCACACCATCCAAATTGGCAAAAAATTACGCAATGAATCTCTGAAAAATACTAGATGAAGATATAATACCAAACGGTAAGGGTTTATATTTAAACAAAACTTTATGTGTATTAATCACTAAGTAATCTAGATTTTGTTCTTTTACAGGTATTTGCAGAAATGCATTTGCAAATCATTTTTAGAGAACAATTTTCCTTCACCTATTACAGATAATAATTCTTCAATCTTTGGTAACGGATATTTTTCACAATAAAGATTTTCATTCACCACTTTAAAATCTCCACAAATTCTCATTTCCGCCTTTTTTTATTTCAGAATAAGAACAATAGGAACTGCCCATTCACTATGTGAGATAGGATCTATCATACCATTATCTACCAATTTCGCTAAGGCATCTTCAATCATTCCTTTATGTAGAACCACACCTGCTTTCAAAAAATTATGCTTAACATAAATCTTAAGATATGATTTAGCCAAAACACCTAAAATGGGTTTATCAGTATCTACACGATAGTGGAGTTTCATTATCTATTCTATACCAACATTACTCATCAAGTCACGTCCACATAAAATTGTGTTGTGAGAGTCAACCACATAAAATTGTTGTAAGAAGATAAAGTTATATTGATTCTGAACTACTACTTTACCTAAGATATCTATTTTTCTATTATCATAAGCGTTCATATGTTTCTTTTGACATGGTTCCAAGTTCAAATTAAACTTTTGTACCCAATTATTGGTCAAAGTCGACACAGCACTATCACTGTCCATTTCGAACGGTACTAATTCCTTATTCAATCTGAAATATACTTCATTATGACGAAGAGAATCAAGATGTTCTTTACAGTTAACAATTTATCATCATTAATTTCATCACAATCATCCAGAACTTTAATGGCTTTCTTTCTCTTGGCTTTTCTAGGTGAAGCCTTATATTCAGTTTTCTTTCCACTAAACCTAGGAGGAATCGGTTTTCATCTTTACACACTTTTCGTAAATTACCCTTCTTGTGGCGAAAATTACAGCTAAGATTTTTAATCCTACAAAATACATTATCATGTTTATAGCCACAATGTCTACAAACTTATGTCACCATTTTAACCTCAGACTGTGACGTTGTTGTCTCACTAACATACGCTTTTTCCAAATCTAAAATATTTTCTAAAATTTTAACCGAGCTCATGTTCTGTAAATCTATATCCAAGGCTACTAAGTCTGAAAAATAAATTTAATTTTCCACTGCCATAGACAATTGGTCTCTTACTCTGGTATCAAATTGCGTTCCAAATGTACAATCATTGGCTAACATTTTCAGGTCTTCCTTCCTGTTTTTCCTTTGTTGGAATACAAAAAGGTTCCTATGATAAGAAATTTTAACCCCTTGGTGTGCTTTCAACAAAGGAAAAAATATCATCATAAACCTTAGAACTTGGTAAATCTGGCGTACACAAATTACCAAGAATATTGAATACGTCTGTGTCCAGTAATACCAAAAGATTTTTTTAGCCTCTTCTGTAATAGGTTTGGGTTGATGCGAGTGTAAATCAAAGTCACCATTTTCTTAGCTTATTTTACTAGGACCGTGCGGTAGGGTACAGTAATGCAAAAGCACATGCTCTCAGTCGACCACGACAACAAGCTTACCCAGTCTCAGCGGGGTTACAATACAACATACAAAACACTGTAATAAGAGTATTGGGACAGAGAAGGGAGAGTAAGAAGAGCAACCGCAACAGCAGCAGCAATAGCCTTAGCAGGAAAAAGAGGAGGAGGAAGAGGAGAGGGAGCAGGTGTAATGAAGTTGGAGGAGGAGGAGGAGGAGGAGGAAAAAAAAAGGATAAGGAATACGGAAGGAAGGGGAAGAGAAGGAGGAGGAGGAATGGGGGGAAGAGAAGGAGTAGGATGAAGAGGAAGGGGAGGAGGAGAAAGAGGAGGAAGAGGAGGAAGGTAAGGTGAAGAGAAGAAGGAGGAGGAATGGGGGAAGAGAAGGAGTAGGATGAAGAGGAAGGGGAGGAGGAGAAAGAGGAGGAAGAGGAGGAAGGTAAGGTGAAGAAAGGGAGGAGTATGACGTAGAGGAGGACCTAGACATAGGTAGAAATATCATGACCTGGAGCGAATGGATTGGGAGGAAAGCTATGAATCAGAAGGCAGAGCGAAGGCTGAAAAAGAGGAGGTAAAAGAGGAATGGCAGAAGGAAGAGGAGGAGGAGGAGGAGGAGGAGGAAGAGTAGGAGGAGGGGGAAGATGAGGAGGAGAAGGAGGAGGGAAAGAGGAAGAGGAGGTGGAGGGGGAAGAGGAAGGGGAGGAGGAGAAGGAGGAAGAGGAAGAAAGGAGGAGGAGGAGGAGGAGGGAAAGAGGAGGAGAAGCAACAGCAGAAGAAAGATTAGGAGGAGGAGGAGGAGGAGGAGGAGGGAAAGAGGAGGAGAAGCAACAGCAGAGGAAAGATTAGGAGGAGGAGGAGGAGGAGGAGGAAGAAGATCAGAAGGTGGAGGAGGAGATGGGAGGAAAGATAGGGCACTGGGCGATAGGGAGTTCGTATGGGGAAGAAACACTGTCATCGGAAGTGTAGAGTGGAGAGTGAGGGAGGGGGTGGTGGGGAGGATGTAGAATATGGACAGCGAAAGGAGGCAATGCCTCCTCTTCCTCTTCCTCCTCTTCTTCCTCCTCCTCTTCCTCTTCCTCTTCTTCCTCCTCCTCGGTGTTTTCGCGGCAGCCTGTGACCGAAGCCCCTCCTCCTGACGTAGCTTCAATAATCAATAGATCCTGATTGGTGGAGGTAATTTCGACCCAGACGAAAAAAATGTCTATCATCTCGACATTGTTCCCCCCCCCCCTAAGTTTTACTGTGCTAGTAAAGGTAGTCCAGTAGATAAAGAATATAGATATTATTCTTCTAATAAGAAGTATATAGTGTTAGAATGCCATGAAAGGACTCGTTTTCATTCCTTCTATTCCAGGGGGCATTTTCCTCTATACTCTAGCGTACTTTTTTTATAATCCCTGACGATTTTATTTAGCTTAAAGAGTAATTCTTAAAATGGGGCCCGTGGGCTCCTAAGATGATGTTGGCAGTGGAAGGGGACAGACTTTTACAAGTGGGGTTACAAACTAAGAATTGGTCTTCAAGAAGCAAACAAACAGTAGTCCATAAGATCGAGGAAACAGGTTCAGAACCACCGAGCTAATGGGTTAGGGTGAATCGGCTCCAGTTTCATCGATAAAGACCCCGTTCACGGCATTGTCCAACGAATCCTCAGCTGAATAAGAGCATCTAATATTACCCAAAACAAAGATCTCTTTCTATATTTCTCTCTCTCTCTCATATATATATATATATATATATATATATATATATATATATATATATATATATACACATATATATATATACAAGTGACAGTGACTTCAACGATTGCGCTATCAGGAGAGATACAAGTTGAGCGCAACTTATCTATATATTTGTATGCTCGAGTTACATACAATCAATCAATCAGTCAAATCAGCCATCACGAGTCCACCGCTGAACAAAGGCCTCCTTCATAGCATTCCATAATTCACACGACCGCACTATTCTCTGCCACGTCACTACTGCGAAATTCTCTATCTCGTCTCTCCACCTTCTGTCTGGTCTCCCTCTTCCACGCTCCCTATCTCGCGCCCTTCACTCAGTAACACACTTCCTCCATCGCTCATCAGTCGTTCGCACTAACTAACCTGCCCAATTCCACTTCCTCTCTTTTACCGCCTCTACAATATCTTTCACTCTAGTCTTCTCTCTCACCCAACTTGCTCTCTTTCAGTCTCTCAGCGTTATTCCCATCATTGATCTCTCCATTCTCCTCTGCGCAGTCCTTAGCCTTGTTTCCATCATCTTCGTTAGTTTCCAAGTCTCACACCTATAGATTATTGCTGGCAGAATTCATTGATCGTAAAATTTTCATTTCAAACATAAAGGTAGAGAGCCTCTCAGGATTTTATTATACTTACCAAACACTTTCCAACCAATTGTTATACGTCTTTTTATTTCATTATCATGATCTTTTGTTACTTTCACCATCTGGCCTAAATAAATATATTTTTCAACTTCTTCGAGATTCTCACCACCGATTATGTCTTTACTTTGAACTTTCGTGTTGAACATTACTTTGGTTTTACTCTTATTCATTTTCAAACCTACTTTGAGACCTTCTTTGTTCAGATAACTCAGCATATCTTGCAAGTCTTCTGCTTTGTCAAATAATAATAATGTCATCTGCAAATCTTAGGTAGTTCAAGCATTCGTCATTAATCTTTAAGCTTTTCTCTTCCCAACTCAACCATCTCAAAATCTCTTCCAAACAAGCTGTAAATAATTTGGGTGAAATAGTATCGCCTTGCCGTACTCCTTTCTCGATCTTGATCTTTTCTGTATCTTTATGTAGTCGCATAAATATTTTCTAAAACCATTACGATTTGTTCGTTTTCACCCTGTTTATGCCAAACGATTCTAATTGGAAGAATCTTCATCTCCTCAATGGGTTGAAAATCATTTCGATTAAATTGCTACATGTTTCTGCATTTTATCTTTTCATTCTGCCCAGCGTCAGACGATACTACTTCCCCGCTGGGAGAATTCTCACATCCTTACTGTGCCCACGGTGGATGCGTTCGACTCGGAGAGGATTTGGTTACATTTGTTATTTATCATCCAAATAATCTTCGCTATATCATGAAGAGCAAAACGGTGGCCGAGACTCGACAGATGCGTTCTAGTATCAACAAGGTGCTCGTAAAAAAAATCAGAATTATTATTATCATTAAAGTCTTTCTTTATCAAACAAATCCATAATACAGTAACTTGGAGCGACACTAGGCTTCGTTTGTACACAAGGAAGTGCCAAGCCTACAATCTATAATTTCGAGCTTTCGCTAAATGTCGTTGCTGTATGACAGTTGTAAAGTTATACATACACATATTAAATTATATATATATATATATATTATATATATATATATATATATGGGGTGCACGCGCGCGCGCGCGCGCGTGTGTGTGTGTGTGTGTGTGTGTGTGTGTGTGTGTGTGTGTGTGTTTGTGTGTGTGTGTGTGTTTGTGTGTGTATGTGTTTATGTATGTGTGCGTGCGTGTGTGCGTGTGTGTGTGTGTGTGTGTGTGTGTGTGTGTGTGTGTGTGTGTGTGTGTGTGTGTGTGTGTGTGTGTGTGTGTGTGTGTGTGTGTGTGTGTGTACAGGGCGGGGCATAAAGATCTTCCACATTTGGAGTAAAGACGGTGCGTGCTGTTGTGGTGGTAGAAAGGCGTGACAGGCTTCATTTGTTAGGCTAGGATCTATAAATTTCATTTTCTTCATAAATTATTATAACAATTTCTCCATCTTTTTCGGAATTTTATGAGAAATGTTTCCTGGGCATTTAGTTTATTTTAGGGGAGACGCGGAGTGGCCACCAAATTTAAGCCTTTGTGGGTTTTTTCTTTGGGGATACCTAAAAGAGGAGGTTTTCCGTCATCGTCCTCGAACTCTAAAGAATTTGGAGGAAAATATCCGAAAGTAAATCAACGCGACTCCATCATAGATGACATGGAGAACTTCCGGGTATGACTCCATCAATGTATTGCCTGAAACGGCTGCCATTTGTTTGATATATTTTTTAAGCTCACAAAAGCAGTTAGTCGGCCCTCCTAAGTCTATTACTGAACAAATGCCTTTTCCATAGCATTCCATGACCCACTCGACCGCGCCAACCTCTGCCACGTCACTCCTGCAAAATTCTCTATTTCGTCTCTCCACCTTCTATCTAGTCTCCCTCTTACACGCTTACCATCTCGCGGCGTCCACTCAGTAACACACTTCCTCCATCGCTCGTCAGTCGTTCGCGCTAACTTACCTGCCCAATTCCACTTCCTCTTTTTGACCGCCTCCACAATATATTTCACTCCAGTCTGTTCTCTCACCCAACTTACTCTTTTTCGGTCTTTCAGCGTTATTCCCATCATTGATCTCTCCATTCTCCTCTGTGCACTTCTTAGCTTCGTTTCTATCACCTTTGTCAATTTCCATGTCTCACATCCGTAGATTGTTGCTGGCAGTATATACAGATTGTAAAATTTACGTTTCAAACATAAAGGTAGAGGGCCTCTCATGATCTTCTTATACTTAACAAACATTTTCCAACCAATTACAATACGCTTTTTATTTCAATATCATGATCTTTATTCACTTTCACCATCTGGCCTAAACAATTATACTCCAACTTTTCCAAGACCCTCAATTTCGATAATAATCTCTTTTCTTTGAACTTTTGTATTGAACATTATTTTGGTTTTCACCTTATTCGTTTTCAAACCTACTTTGAGATTTTCCTTATTCAGATCATTCAGCATATCTTGCAAGTCCTCTGCTCTCTCTGAAATAAGAATAATGTTATCTGCAAATCTTAGGTGCCTCAAATATTCGGGATTGATCTTCAAACCTTTTTCTTCCCAACTCAACCTCCTGAAAATCTCTTCGAAGTAAGCTATAAATAATTTAGGTGAAATTGCATGGCCTTGCCTTACTCCTCTCTCGATCTTTATCTTTTCTGTGTCTTTATGTACTCTAATTACAGTAGTACCAATCCCATAAATCTTTTCTAGAACCCTTACGATCTGTTCGTTTGTACCCTGCTTCCGTAGCGAGTTTAGTATTGCTATCTATTCTAACGAATCAAAGGCCTTCTCGTAATCTACAAAAGCTAAACGAAGAGGTGTCTTGTATTCTGTCGTTTTCTCGATTAGTTTATTATTCCCCTTCAAATGGTCTACTGTAGAGTTGAATATCCACATCTAAAGCCTGCCTGTAGTCTTGGTTGGTTTCCATCTAAAATTTGACTTAGTCTACTTGTAAGGATCTTGGAAAATACTTTTTATACATTTGATGGCAAGCTGATCAGTCGGTAATTACTAAGATCTTTATGAAGCAAAATCACTATATCGTTGCACTGCGATTCAAGAACGCTTTCATGACGTAAGCATGGGGTTTCCAACTGAGCTAATTTACAATGAGCTTCTTTCCCTGCGTCTTTCAGAAGATCTATTGATATACCATCTTCCACAGGTGTTTTTCCTTGTTTCATACTGCTAGAGTAAACTTTATTTCTTCCTTTGTATCTAGTACACTACTAACGTCTACATATAAATTTACTAACTCAACTACTGTCTTTGACGAGTAAAGCTCTTAGTAAAACTCTTCTACTCTTTTTACCGTCTTGTTTCAGCATCTAATGATCTTTCGATTTCGATTTTTCAAACTTATCATTTGCTGTCTCCCTAAAGCACGTCTGCGCTCGACCCCTTTAATATTTTTACTTTTCCGAATAACTTCCTCACTTCCATGTTTTTCTTTCTTTTCTCTAATATCAGAGTGACCGAAGGTCTTTTGTCGATAAGCTTGTGTAGTTCTACTCCATTTCCTCTCTACTGCTTTTGATTTGTATGGTTCTTCTTAGGTCGTTTTGTAGCAAATTAGGTCGTTTGTAGCTTTGGAGTATTTATTTCCTCTGATGCCTTTTGTACTTCCTACTTTCTCTGCCGATTCCATAACGAGATTCACTAAATTCACAACAATACCTTCGACGATGTCCTCGTTATTTCTTCGAGCTTCGAATCTGTTTCTAATTTCTGACTGAAATTCCTTCTTGTTATCCTTAACCTTCGCAAGGATTTTCTTTTTCAAAACTAGTTTATTTCTCTCGGCTCTAAAATTGCATTTGTCTGTGCAACCTACCATTCTATAGTCACTATCTATATTTACTTTATTTATGACCGTAACATTGCTAACACTCTTGCTCTCATCTCCTATTATGAAATTTATTTCGTTCTTTGTTGTTTCATTTAGACTTCTCCAGGTCTATTTATGACATACACACTTTTTGTTCTACTTCTTTGCAGAATTGACCAACAACATCAATTTTTCTCACCTACTCCAAATTTCCCAACGCACGACTCATCTCCCATCTTCTTCCCCACTTTATCATTAAAGTCGCCTATTATCAATTTGTATTTACTTTTTTCTTGATCCATTACCTGACTACCATCACAGAGGGACTCAATTTCATCGCCTGAACTCTGTGATGCTGGTGCATAAACCTGGATTATTTTCAGAATGTACATTTAACACAGCTTTATCACAACACTGTACAAGCTACCCTACTTGATGAATTACTGAACTTCACTTCGTTACCCAACTTCTCAGAGGAGGATAATCAAAATGATACATGGGCTCAGAAATTTACCTTACAAGGACAGGAATAGGTACATTAATTTACATTTTCTGGAAAGATGCAGAGTGCGGGGTGATCTAATAGAGGTGTTCAAGGGGATCAAAGGCTTTAATAAAGGTGACGCAAACAAGGTCATTATATTAACACAACAGAGCAGGACTCGCAATAAAGGATTTAAGTTGGACAAATTTAGATTTAAGAAGGAAATAGACAACAACTGGTTTACTAATAGAGTGGTCAAGGTATGGAATAGACTTAGTAACCGCGTAGTGAGTGCTGAAACTATCGGTTGTTTTAAGAAAAGGTCAGACAACTTTATGGCTGGGGATGACAGGTGTTAATGGACATGGAACTGTCTAGTGTATATCTTATGGTCCCTTGCAGTCTCCTTCATTCTTATGTTCTTGTGTTCTTGGTTTATCAAGAATCCTACTTCACTAGATCTTTCTTCTTCCTTACCGCGATCTTGTAACTGTATTAGCATTTCCGCTCTTCGTACTTCGCTCAATCCCACGATATCCGACTTGATGTTGTCTAATTCTTTCATTGAACTCCGGCTTGTGGTCTTCTGACAGTTCTCACGTTGTAAGTATAGATCTTTATTTACTTCACGCTATTTAATGTCTAAGGCTTAAATCTGCTTGACCAGTGCTACCTCATATTCGGTGGCACACTGCCCGTAAGCACATAAGGCAATACGGTTGGACCTTTAGGAGACAATGATCCAACAGGAACGCCCGGTTTTGTTTTAGTTGTGCAAGTCGTGGTTGCTACAAAGGAATTTTGGCAGTAATCTCACCTCCCCGCCAACAGGTTTGTGGTGAGATATTCCTTTGGTGTCACTTTATTTAATATATTCGGTGGAGCTCTACATATCTATAGGTTACTCAATGGTCCACGTAACACAAATATCTATGAGGAATTTCCCTGTTCGCCATCAGGGACGTACCAGTTACCAGTGTGCCCTGCGACTGAGAGTGCGAGATGCTCTTTGTCTCATCTTTCATACAGAACCTGTTCGAAATGGGTATCCCTACATCTCTATTGACATAGCTTTTGTAATCATTAAGATTATCAAACCTATCCGCAACGTTAAGATATCAACTCTTGGATAGGGTTCTTTTTTATATATATTCAAAATCTGGAGATATTTATGCCCCACCCTGTATATAAGGGAAAAAAAAGACCATGGGCATTATTTCCCCTTGATGGAAATTTCAAACGAGAGATAAAGGCTATGACTACAACCACCCTAGGTTGATTGGCTTCACAGAACAGTTCTTAGGGAGAATAAGCGTCACTGTCAGAACCAGAGAGAAATCTTGGGCAAGATTTAAATGTGCTCTTTTTCTTCCTCACCTTTAGAGGTTAGGCGAACCCGAAGGAATAGATTAATGATTTTAAGGACAAGACAGTAAATTAACACATATTTAACCCAATTTTAACTCTTTGGTTACTTATTTCTATGCTGTTTGCCCTTCGGTCACTCTGATGAATATGCAAACCTAAAATGTTGCTTCATAATTGGAACACGATCTACCCTAATATTCTTTCTTCGATAAAACAATTAAGATTTTGTTTTTTATCACTACCTACCCTTATTGATTTGGAATGAATTTATCAACACCCTGTAAATCTTTACGACCTCTATGGAAGCAGATTCAGTTTTCAGAGCCGTTCATTAAACTCTACAACTCCGTCTAATTCTTCCTGAATTCTTCCCCCATTAAATTCCTCAGACCACAACCACAATTTAATTTCTGTCTCTTGTCCTATTGCTCCAATGCTGCCCCCGGATCACTACGCCCCAGATGCAGGTGCCTATGGTATGTGGATAGTATCGATGAAGAAGCCTTGGTGATGTAGGCTACTTTAATTTCCTGTGGAATGACTCTGGCTTCCATTTCAGGGATTTCCCAGATGGTACAGAGAGACCATTACGAAAGTTGATTATTTTCGAGTGCCTTTTCCAAGTTGAAACGTGAGAAAGTCCTCGTCCCACTCTTGTGGTATCCAAAAGAGGGTGGCTTCTCTCAAATGTTACAGTGCCCTTCAAGCTCTTAGAATCATAAGCTATTCACTTCTCCCCTGAGTCATCCAAAATCTCTCTCTCTCTCTCTCTCTCTCTCTCTCTCTCTCTCTCTCTCTCTCTCTCTCTCTCTCTCTCTCTCTCTCTCTCTCTCTCTCTCTCTCTCTCTCTCTCTCTCTCTCTCTCTCTCTCTCTCTCTCTCTCTCTCTCTCTCTCTCTTTCTTTCTTTATCTCTCTCCATCTATCTAACTCGTAGTTACTTCCGTGGTGGCTGTTATGGGCTTGTCAATCATACACCTCTCACTATTAAGAGACTACGATATGTTAGAATACGTGAAAGATTTCCACTTTTTCTATATAAATAACTTTAACAAGAGTGAGCGCTCACTCTACCATTTACAAGGAAACGCTGGAACTCTTCTTTCTGGCATTATTTTTCCCACCCACAAATTCAAAACCATCAAAAGAAGAGTATCCAGATGCTCTCTTCACACTTGATTCTGAATTGCAATATCATACCTCATATATTTTTCAGAGTGATTCTTTACCGCCCATTTTCTCTGGGTCTTCTTTGATACACGATGAGAAAAGTCAGGGCTCACAAAAGAAAAAAAGAATACTATGATGAGGATAAGGAGATGTGAGGGTTCTAAGGAAAATGTGGATGTCGTAGATAGATCATGAAGGATGAGGAGAAGGTGAGAGGGATTTAAAAAAGATAGATATGAAATGTGTGGAGACAAGATCCTGTGGAGAAGATATGAGGGACCTGGAGTATAATTTATTCAAATTTGGATTCTTTATTTATGTCAATAGAAGCTTACTCATCAACGTGATGCATAATAAATTATGATACGAGAGCTTTATGAGTTTCTCAAGAACGACGCCTTTTCCCTGAGCGAATGAAACTGAAAAATATAAACGTAATTAATTGTTGCCTAGAAATATAAATGTTGGATATTGATTATGAAACTGTACAAATCCTGAAAAGCGTATTAATATCAGATAACTAAGGAAAGCTGTACCAGATGAGCGACAGTATTTAAAGATTACTGAAAACATCAAGAAGTTAATATTCGATGATTTGGCAAGATACCCTCAATCTTACACCTGTTTATATTTGTACGTTCGCTTCTTTATTCCGTCCGGAGAGAAAATTCGCAGGGTCTGTGTCTAACCCTTGGCTGTTTTCTGTTACATGTTAAAAATAATAATGATAGATAAATAAACAAATAAATAAAGAGATAAATAAATGAAATAAAAAAGGATAGTGGGAAGATGATATGAATCATGCTGGATGATGATGCTGGTGCATCCGTGATGCACGTCAAGCGAACACAGAGTCGAAGTCGAACATCGCGGTAGATGGGCGAAGACGGAAGCAACTGAAACGGAACAGCATAAGTAGGATGAGGGGTAATTTCTTCAAATTAACCTAAAGTGTTCTGCTTGGCAATGGGGGGGATGAAATGCGAGAAGCGAGGAAACGGCGGAATCAGCCAGGACAACGGAATTTCAAAGAGGAAAGAGAAGAGTGAAGGAGAGGAGAGTGGAGTGAAAACCCGATAGCGTAGCTTATCAGATTTTGCTCTTGCTACCATCAACCGATTCTATTCAGCAGAGCGATGACGTGGGATCTCCATCAATCCAGCTGCTTTCCCTCTCCAGTCAACTCCTTCAGTAAGATGGGATCGATCTACTGGAGTTTACCAAAGACAACTCTTCGCAAAGTCTCGTTAGCCTCACTCATAGAGAGAAAACGGAGACTGTGAGATCAAGAGTGATTCAATGTTTCGTTCTGAATCACGTCAATAGATTCTGCTGTTATTGTGCGTGACCCAGAGTCCCATCCTGGCATCTGAATTAAATCACCTGCCGCCGGCCAGAACAAAAGACCTCCATCCACTATAATGAGATTCCAGCCCCTCAATGCTGTGGCACATATAAGTATAGTTTGGTTAAAAAACTTGCAATTTTATGTACTCAAACTGATGACACAAAACAGACTATAGGGGAGACCCATGCAATATCATAATGCTTGCAAGAGGAAGTCTTCGTTTTCCAGAGCTCACCGTTGAAAATAAAGGATGAATGGAAGGATGGAAGGATAGATGGATAGAAGGATGGAAGGATGGAAGGATGGGAGGATGGGAGGATGGAAGGATGGGAGGATGGAAGGAGGGGAAGATGGAAGGATGGAAGGATGGAAAGATAGAAGCATAGAAGGATGGAAAGGTGGGAGGATGGGAGGATGGAAGGATGGGAGGATGGAAGAACTGATTGATGGAAAGCTTGATGGATGGAGGGAAAAAGGAAGGAATGAAAGAAGAAAAGAAGAAAGGAAGGAAGGACGGAAGGGTGGAAGGAAGGAAGAAAGGACGGAAGGTTGAAAGGACAGAAGAAAAAAAGGGAGGTAGGAAGGGGGGAGGGAAAAATATAAGGATGAATGTAAAGAAGAATAGAAGAAAATAAAAGAAAGATGGATGGAAGGATGGGGGGAGGAAAGGAGAAAGGAAGAACGGAAGGAATAAAGAAAACATGCCTACAGGAGAGACGGAAATTTCGTCGACAGAAATATAAAGATACGATAGGAAAAAGGAAGAGCAGGAAGGCCGATACCTAAAGAAAGGCAGAGGAAAAACCAAAGAGGAGGAACAAATCCGGCAGCCAAAGAATGGTTGAGAGGATTTTGAGGGGAAAAAATGAAATTCAAAACAAAGGGTAGCCATTAATGATACTCTGGAAAATTTTACCCCTGACTTTAACGGAGCAGTTCGTCGACGTACCAATAATGGTTACACAAGCAGTAGCCTCGTCAAGTGGGATATCCTAAAGTCTGCGTGTGTATTTTTTTTCTTCTTTCAGAATTAAGTTGATCATTAGGGCATGGTCAATGTTTTACTTCCAAAACAAAGATAAGTAAAAGTTTATCTTCTGGGCCGAACAGGAGAGAGAATGAGAGAGAGAATTGGAGATAGAGAGAAAGAGAGAGAGACAGAGAGAGAGAGAGAGAGAGAGAGAGAGAGAGAGAGAGAGAGAGAGAGAGAGAGAGAGAGAGAGAGAGAGAGAGAGAGAGAGAGAGAGAGAGAGAGAGAGAGAGGGTGGGGGGGCGTCAATAAAACTCGATGAGGATGCTAAACGCTTCCAATCGAAGTGGATGTATGCGACGTCTACGATTCATGGCGTACCAGTGAACTGAAAGGAGAGATCGACGCCGCGTAACGAACAACAGACTTCTTCAGTCATGCAGTATCGAATTCGTCTAAGTGATCATTTCAAACTCCGCACATTTTGAAGCACCAGAAAGTGTACTGCGAAACAAGTCAGAAATAGACTCGGATTGAGATTCCAGTCTTTCTTCTTCCTGCCCTTGCCAAGCATCAGTAAATCAGGATATAGCAGACTTCAGCCTGTAATCCAGGTAAGTCAAGATCCCGGGTTCAAGTCCTGGTCATGGTGAAGAAAATAGGAACGGAATTTACTCTGAGATTTGCGGATGACACTATTTTCATTCCAGAAATTGATATGATCAAGAAAAGTCACAAAGTAGGTTTGAAAATAGACGAAAGTAAAAACAAAGTCTGAATTTCAAATAAAAGCAAATATAATATGTGGTTATGATCTTAAGGAAGTAGAAGTGAATAGTCATTTGGACTAGACGCTGAAAATTACTAGAGATCATAAAATGAATTAAAATGAGTGTCATGATCGGTTGGAAAGTGTTTGATACATATAGTAACATCATGAGAGTCTACCTATACATCTAAAACCCCAAGTTTACAATCAATGCATAACCCCAGCAGCGATCTACGGACGTGAAACCTTTTAATTGACAAAGGCGATCAAGATAAAGTTAAGAAGGGCACAGAGAGAACAACACTGAAAGCCAGAACGAAGGCAAGTTGGTTAAGAAAGAAAGGAATAGACTGAAATAAGAAGTGTTGCGGAGGCTATAAAAATCAGAAATGGAATTGAACAGGAGAGGTGGCCAGAAAAGGAGGGCGACAGAATAATAGTGTTACTGAGTAGATAACACGAACTGAGAATGTAGCCTCTTAAGAATACAATTTAGGGTGGCGCAGGGAAAGGCAGAAGTAAAGCCTCTTCGAATTTTGTTGGTCTATTGAAGCGAAGTGGTCTGCTATATCTAAAGATCGGGTGGGGGGTGGGATATTCCCCACTGATAAGAATCCTCAGTAGGGTCAGAAGTCCCTACCCCGGGGATTTTATCCCCTATGGGGAGACTTCCAATATGGCGACACAGTCCCCGAACATATATACACAGAAATGCTTGCCTCAGCGTTTCTACGTGAGGTTGCCTATAATCTTTATATTATTTCTTTCTACAATAATATTTATGAGTTAGCTGTAGTACAATGTATCTAGTTAGTATTAGTAAGTGTATTTTGATGTGGTGTTTGATTAGCAGTTATGATTATGTATTTTGGTAGGGATAAGGAAATCGTTAATGAAGTTTCTGGTGAAAGACTTGTAGTTTCCGTGTGTGACGGTGTGTTCGTGACGTATGATTGTGTAGGGATGAGGCAGACCAGACTAAAGGTGGAAAGATGAGACAAAGGTTTGCAAAAATTACATGGCAAAAGTTGGTGCGATCGTGTGACTCATGGAAAGGTTTTGGGGAGTCCTTTGTTCAACAGTAGACTTTGAATGGATGATTGCCTAACTGATTAATTGATGTGTATGTACATGTACATTTGGATATAGACGTACGTGGATATGTATATGTATATATATGTATATGTATGCATGTATATGTACAGTATATGATGTATATGTATATGTATTTGTATATGTATATGTATATGTATATGTATCGATATATGAATATGTATATGTATATGTAAATTTCCTATCCGAAAGTTAACATCTTGACGAGGTGGATAGCCTTGAGAATCTTGATAACTACAAAAGCTATAACGATAAAGATGAAATCTCTACAGGGTCACCCATATCGAACAAAGTTTGTAAGAAAGATGAGACAGAGAGCAGCTTGCACACATACTCGCAGAACCCACTGCTAACTAATAATCCCTGGTGACAAACAGGGAAATTCCTCATAAATATATAGGGTGCCGTCAAAATGATGGCGTGGACCATTAGACACCTTATAGATATATAGGACTCCACGGAATATACTGAATAAGGTGGCACCAAAGGAATCTCTCACCACAAACCAGTTGGCACAGAGGTGAGAGTACTGCCAATATTCCTTCACATCAAAAATGAATAGTACAACCAAAAGAAAACAGAGCATTCCTGTTGGATCATCTTCTCCTAAAGGTCCAATCGTATTGTTTTTTATGTTTACGGGCAGTGTGACTCCGAATGTAAGTAAGCACTGGCCAAATAGACCCAAGTCTTGGACATTAAATAACGTAAGAACCCTCTCAGAAGACCATAGGCTGTAGAGTTGAAAGAACTAGACAACATCAAATGGGACAACATAGGACTGAGCAAAGTCTGAGGAGCGAAAGAAAAGCTGATACAGTTATAAGATGGTCACTACCTGTTCTACTATAGAGGTAAAAAAAATAAAGATCTGGTGGAATAGGATTCCTGATAATCCGAGAGGTTGCCCGTAACGTAGTCAAGTTCAGTAGTTTATTAGACAGGGTAGCTTGGTTTGTGATTAGGCTGTGAAAAAGGTACACTCTAAAAATAACTCGGCTTTATGTGCCAACTTCATAGAGTTCAGACGATGAAATTGTGTCCTTCTATGTTGATTTAAGTCAGGTAATGGATAAAGAAAAAAGTAAGAATTCATTGGTAATAGGAGTCCTTGATGCTAAAGTGGGGAAGAAGATGGGAGATGAGTCGTTCATTGGGAAGATTGGTATAGGTGTAAGAAATGACAGAGGCGAGATGTTAGTCATTTTTGCAGAGAACTACAACATGAAAATAACGAACACTTTCTTTCAAAGGCGTATAGGTCATAAATGGACCTGGAGAAGTCCAAATGGAACAACAAAAATGAAATAGACTTCATATTAGAAGACGAGAGCAAGAGCGTTTGCAATATAATGGTATAAATAAACTCAACATAGGTTGTGACCACAGGATGGTAGGTTGCACAGCTAAGATCGATTTCATAGCCGACAGAAATAAACTAGTTTTAAAAAAGAAAATAAGCCTTCCGAAGGTTAACAACAAAGAATTTCAGTTACATATTGAAAATAGATTCAAAGCTTTAAGAATTAAAGAGGACACAATCGAAGATGTGAATGTGAATTTAGTAAATATCATTAGGGAATCGGCAGAGAAAGTATGAAGTACAAAAAGTATTGGAGAAAACAAATACTCCAAAGCTATAAATGATCTAATTAAAGAAAGGACTATGCAGATTAGAACCAGAGAAACGAAATAGAGAGAGCTAAATAAGCTTGAGAAAAGAAAGAGAAAAGTGGATAAAATAGAGGGAACTATTCGAAAAGGTAAAAATATTGAAGGGACCGAGCGCAGACATGCTTTAGGGAGACAACAAATGATATGTTTGAAAGATAGAAATGGAGAGATGTTTAAATGCAGATAGAATGGTAAAAAGAGTAGAAGAATATTACTAAGAACTTTACTCGTCGAAGACCGTAGTTGAGTCAGTAAATTCATCTGTAGAGGGGAGTAGTGTACCAGAAATTACAAAGAAGTAGAATTTGCTCCAAAAAATATGAAACGAGGAAAAGCACCTGGGGAAGATGATTTATCGATAGATCTTTTGAAAGACACAGGGAAAGAAGTTCATGTTAAATTAGCTCTGTTTTACACCTAGTGCTTACATCAAGAAAGCGTTCCTGAATTCTAGTGTAATGCTATAGTGATTTTGCTTCATAAAAATGAAACCAAAAGACCTTAGTAACTACCGACTGATTAGTTTGCTATCAAATGTATATAAAGGATTATACAAGGTCCTTACAACTAGACTAAGTCAAGTTTTAGATGGAAACCAACCGAAATTTTAAAAGAAAACATTCGACTCTAGACCATTTGCAGGCGATGGATCAATTAATCGAGGAAACGATAGAATACAATATACCTTTTTGTTTAGCTTTTGTAGATTATGAGAAGACCTTTGACTCGGTAGAACAAGTAGCAATACTAAACTCACAACGGAAGCGGGATGCAAACGAACAGATTATAAGGGATGAAGAAAAGATTTATGTGGAAGGCATCACTGTTACTCGACTACATAAAGATACAGAAAAGATAAAGATCGAGAAAGGAGTACGGAGAGGCGATACATCACCCAAATTATTTACAGCTTACTTGGAAGAGATTTTCAGAAGGTTGAGTTGGGAAGAGAAAAGTTTGAAGATTAATGGCGAACAATTTAGCGAAAGTGACCAAAGACCATGATAGTGAAATAAAAAGGGGTATTACAATCGATTGGAAAATGTTTGATGATTATAATAAAACCCTGAGAGGCTCTCTATCTTTATGTTTGAAATGTAAAGTTTACAATCAATGCATTCTACCAGCAATAATCTACGTGTGTGAGACTTGGAAACTGATGAAGGAGATGGGAACAAAGCTAAGGAATACACAGAGGAGAATGGAGAGATCAATGATGGGAACAACGCTGAGAGACTGAAAGAGAGCAAATTGGGTGAGACAGCAGACTAGAGTAAATGATATTGTGGAGGCGGTAAAAAAAGAGGAAGTGGAATTGGGCAGGTAAATTAGCGCGAAAGACTGACGAGCGTTGGAGGAAGTGTGTTACTGAGTGGACGCCGTGAGACGGGAAGCGTGGAACAGGGTGGCCAGACAGATGGTGGAGAGACGAGATAGAGAAGTTTGGGGGAGTGACGTGACGGAAGTTGACGCGGTCGTGTGAATCATGGAATGCTATGGAAAAGGCCTTTGTTCAGCAGTAGACTCGGGATGGCTGATTGATTGACTGATTGTTATGTAAATGTACATGTATATGTAAATGTATAAGCATAACAGCACTACGGCAGCCAAATGGTAAACAATGAAAAGCAGGTTGGTAGCCAGTAACAAGGGAACGCCAGAAATGATTAGAATAGCCTGAGAGCAGCCAGAATAAAATCACATTACTACCCGGTACGGTAGGGCCTAGCAGGTTAACAACGTCGTCTTGCTTTTGGTCGAACAAAATCAAGAGTTCCTCATGTTGCCGAAAGGATTATTCATTTTCATATTTTTCCTGTCGCTGGCTGTGTGACTCCATTGTGTTTTCACGCCGTGCCATATCCTATTTATTCTCACATAAGGTAAGCTCTTCTTTATAATGTATGACAGTTATTGTGTTCATATGGGGCACATTTGTGCGTGTGTGCTTCTATGTACGTTGGAACGTCATATGTGGAGTGTAAGGTAGTATTAATGTAATAAACATTAATCCACGCACGCATTATTTTTTATATTTATTTATTTATTTATATTTTTTTTTTTTTTAATTTTTTTTTTTTTTTTTTTCAGTTTTAACTTTTGAGGGTTTCATCCTAGATTCATTAAATTTGTGATGCATACGGACTACCTTACACCAGTTCGGAACACATCACTTACTGGAATAAACCAGCCCACTTCCTCCGTTTCTTCTTTTCAGGACTGCCAAATGCTATGGCCCCAATACACCCTAATAGGCTTTGAATGGTCGCTAAAAGACTTTAGCATTATGTTCTCGTGTGTGACCACACTCACGCTTATGCTTTTACTTAACACGACTATTATTCATATTTATTGTTGTACTACCAAATCCCTTTGTGTGTTCGCTTCTACCATTTGTCTACTATGTGCTGCGATTACACCACCTGCTAAAGACCTGGGGGAGCGTTAGCACGTAGTCCGTCCTCCTCGTCCCTTGCCACCTCGCTTTTTCTCTCTCCCCCCCCCCAACCTTCATTGATCTATTCGCCATTTAATTACTCCCGTTCTTGTCTTTCCTTTCCTTTCCTCACCTTTTGTCCCACCTAGCCCGTTCCCCCGTTCCCCCGTCCCCCTGCTGTCATCCACGCTCGTCTTGCCTCGTTTGCTTTCAGTGTCATGTTTTGTCTTTTCCATGTTCTAAACTCTTCTTTCTCTTCCCGTCTTTTTCCTCTTTCTTTCTTCAACCTGTTCTTATTATCATTATTATTCCCTATTCTTCCTCTTTTTCTTCTTCCTCTTCTTCCTATTTTCCTCCCCTTCTTCAATTTTTTTCTTCTTCATCATCTTCTTCTTCGTCTTCTTCTTCTTCTTCATCATCTTCTTCTTCTTCTTCGTCTTCTTCTTCTTCGTCTTCTTCGTCTTCTTCGTCTTCTTCTTCTTCTTCAGCTGCTCAGAATTGTCTTGTGCGTTACACCAAAATCTGCATTGCACCCAGACACTGAAATTATTGATATCTACCTCTTCTAATCCTTTTCATCCTCACACTCCCTCTTCTTCTATTTTCCTTCTCTTTTTACTCCTCCTCACCCACCTCTTCCTCCTCCTCTTCTCCTTCTCCGCCCCCTTTTCCTTTTCCTCCTCCTCCTTCGCCTCTTCTTCTATTTCCTCTGCCTCTTCCACCTATTACTCCTCCTCCTCTACATTCTCCTCCCTCTCTGCCTCATCTATTTACTACTACTCCTACTTTCCCCTTCTCTTTTCTTCCTCCCCCTCCTCCTCCTCCTCCTCCTCTTCCCAATCCCCCATAGCATGTGACCAGCCAACCCCCTTCCCGTCCGGACACGCGTTCTATACATGGCTAACAATTTCGCCCCCCCACCTCCCTCCTCCTCCTCTTCCTCCTCCTCCTCCTCTTCCTCCTCCTCCTCCTCCTCCTCCTCTCACTCCTACTCCTCGCCATCTACGCTTCCCACTCTCTTCCCTGTGAGTTCCCTTCAAGTTGACCCCCCCCCTTCACCACTACCCTTTCGTGTCTCCTTTCTACCCTGTATTAAATCCTTCGCCTTGGTCTTCACCTGGATTTTACCGAGTGTGTGTGTGTGTGTGTGTGTGTGTGTGTGTGTGTGTGTGTGTGTGTGTGTGTGTGTGTGTGTGTGTGTGTGTGTGTGTGTGTGTGTCTAATAATGAAAATGATAATAATAATCTGTTTATTGAGTTAACATTGATTCAGTGACAATATACAATTTGACCTGATTCTGTGACAAGATTAAATTGAATTAATGATGTGCACTATGGACGGAATGGCGCTGTTCTTGTAGCTGTCAGTTCTCGACGCTCTAATAAGCACAAGTTTGTTGTTGTGCCTGGTGGAGTGGCGAGGCATGGGGGCGTTGGGTGGAAGGAAGTGTCAGTGACAAAGATGAATAAATCTTCCCCAAAATTCTATATCGCCTCCCGATGCTTCTCGGTGTGTTCGTGTGTGAGTGTGAGTGTGAGTGTGAGTGTGAGTGTGAGTGTGTGTGTGTGTGTGTGTGTGTGTGTGTGTGTGTGTGTGTGTGTGTGTGTGTTTCAACTTTGTGGGTAAGGCCTTGAGAATGAACTACCTGTATTCTATGTTCTTAATCAACCGAATTAAGCTTACACGAGTTTGAATTGTCCACCTCATAGTCGCCGGCATGCTATTTTATTCAGCCAAGGAAAACATCCTCCACTCCCATTTGTTTAAGAGATCTTCAGCTT
>NC_134787.1:2096276-2098776 GCF_046742065.1 Oratosquilla oratoria | reverse complement strand
GTGTGTGAGTTTGTGTGTGAGTTTGTGTGTGTGTGTGTGTGTGTGTGTGTGTGTGTGTGTGTGTGTGTGTGTGTGTGTGTGTGTGTGTGTGTGTGTGTGTGTGTGTGTGTGTGTGTGTTTCTATGTACTTTATGCATTTGTATTTAATAGAAAGGCTACTTACATGCTTTTCCAATATTTGTACTAATGTCAACTGCATTTTGCATCCCAACACTACAACAAGTATAAACAATAACTCGACACAAAACCCTCTCACTCTTTATTTTTGCCAGTCAATTGTTCCTTCCAGTTTCACTGACTGGAAATCTGGAACTCCACAAGAGTTGGCAACGGTCCATGGCCCCTCCTATTGATCTCTCCAGGAAGCAACTCTGAACTGTTTGCGTTGTACTAATGTGGGACGCCTTCTGTATCACAGGCTTGTAGTAGTAGAGAAGTCGCAGTTTTCAGCTCTCGTTATGTGAAAAGGTGAAAGAAAAACAATCAAGGTTTATAGAGAGCTTGGGCCTAGATCGATTATATTTTCAGCCCCTTAAATGCGTTATCACGATACGCTATTTTCCCTCCCAACTTCCAATTAATCGGTGGAACCGCCTACCTCCAGAACTTTTTCCGTCGTGAAATCACTTGGGCAAACTATATTGTTTTCTCAACAATTTACCTAGATTGTCATTTGATATTATGCTGGAGGAAAATCATTTTCCTTCAGCATATATGATTCTTTACCGAAAGATGCGGGCTTCAAATTTGCTCCTACAATCGAAACTCTGAGGGAGGAAGGGGCGTTCCTTGATAGAGCCGGATGAAGGAACATGCTGGGACCACTGACAGGCATAACGCATACTACTGGGAGCTGAAGTAAATAGTAAGTAATCGGGGGACATATAGTTCAGTGGAATAACGCCTTAATGCTTCATCTGGAGGTGAGGACGTTGATTGGTTTTGAGAAACGGACTGCAGAGAGATGACTTTCACGTTCGTCCCACAGGATTACTACTTGCACGTACCCGTCGCTGGTCCCGGCTGCTGTCCTGCAAGAATTATAATATACTGTCGTTGGTTCCTGCTCTTAATCTACCGGAAATGTAGCCCCAACACCCGGCCATTATTTCATCACGACTACAGTACTCGCGTGCTACAGATGTGATGGTTTAATCCGATTTTATTCAGACGAAGTGGGGTGGTTGAGTCGAATCGATGGAGTTCCTATTCAGAAGATAATTTCACTTCCCCAACTGAATGAAATTGTCTGCCGTTATCCATAAATGGTTATCAAGCCTTCCACGCTATTCAGGGGGACCGAGTTTATGCTATTTTTCATTTTTCCATTCTTTCTTTTTTCGAGGAACGCCGTCACCGAAAACTTTCATATCGCTGTCAAAAAATTTCGCAACGGAATTAGGTATACCTGCAGTTCCTTCTACACGCCGTTATGCGCAGTCATTGCACAAAGGCCTAGAGCAATAAAGCGATTAACAACTGTTACTTGGCGTTACCACCGGTTGTTACTGCCGGTGGTCACGTAACGAGGTAGAGGGAAGATAGTGAGGGGAGGAGAGGGATGGGGAGTGAGAGGAGTTGAGGAGAAGGTCCTGAAGCGAGCGACGTCGTTGTCGTCGTTGTCGTCGTCGTCGTCGTCGTCGTCGTTGTCGTTGTCGTCGTCGTCGCGTGCTTGAAGCAGTGTCGTTCACTTTCTTAGATCGAACTGACACCGGAGGATTTCGGTTCTTTAAGAGGTTATCACACTGAGCTATTTTTCCTTCAACAGTTGGGGCAGACTCGCAGCTCACAGCTATCGGGAAGGAATCTTATAAGCTGGAAGAAAATAAACTTCCTCCAGCTTATCAAATGACATTCTGCTTGTATATATCTTTATTGAGGAAACAAAAAAGTTTGCTATAGTGATTTTACGACGAAAAAGTGCTGGAGCTGGACAGTATCGCCGATCAATTGGAGGTTGGAGAAAAATAGCCCAGCGTGATAATACCTTCAGTCTCTAGCAGTGGATTCGCTTTCATGTAATCAACCAAAATGTCTTTCAATTTTCGGAAATATTTTTCTTTCTTTCTTTTTAAGATTCAAATTATAAGAACTAATTTTTCTTCTCATTCCTGGCTGTATAATTTCATATTCCTGGTAGTGCGGACGAAGGCGGCTTCAGTTTCTGATCATACCTTGGTTAGATTTCGAAGAGCAAAAGTAATGTCCCCCACCACCTTCTCTTTCTTCTTTCCTCCCTTTCCCTTTGCAACACCAAAGAGTTCATGGTGATATTCCTGAGGTAAGGAAGGACAAATGTTCCCCTTTAAACTGAGTCAGAAACCCCACCCTCGAACTTATTTCATGACATCTTTTGTTATTACCTTCTTGTAGGCACGATGATGTTTCTAGTGCTATTGTCATGTTATATAAACTTACATTTTTTATATGCCATGCATGCACTATCTTGTCTTTGTGCACACGTATGCGGACATATGTGCACATGCGCATGTACGCTTGT
>NC_134787.1:2046276-2081276 GCF_046742065.1 Oratosquilla oratoria | reverse complement strand
TACGAAAACTAAACATTGCATAGCATCTCTCTCTTTCTCTCTCTCTCTCTCTCTCTCTCTCTCTCTCTCTCTCTCTCTCTCTCTCTCTCTCTCTCTCTCTCTCTCTCTCCATCCTTTTCTCTCCATCCTTTTCTCTCCATCCTTTTCTCTCCATCCTTTTCTCTCCATCCTTTTCTCTCCATCCTTTTCTCTCCATCCTTTTCTCTCCATCCTTTTCTCTCCATCCTTCTCTCTCCATCCTTCTCTCTCCATCCTTCTCTCTCCATCCTTCTCTCTCCATCCTTCTCTCTCCATCCTTCTCTCTCCATCCTTCTCTCTCCATCCTTCTCTCTCCATCCTTCTCTCTCTCTCTCTCTCTCTCTCTCTCTCTCTCTCTCTCTCTCTCTCTCTCTCTCTCTCTCTCTCTCCCGCCAAATATATCTCCTTCCATTTCTCCACCGCCCATATATGTCCTTCTATCCCTCCACTCGGCCATCTCTCTCTCTCTTTCTCTCTCTCTCACTCTCTCTCTCTCTCTCTCTCTCGATCCCCCTCCCCCTCCCCCAGCCATATTTTCCTTTCTCCCTCGCTTTTCCCCCACACCCACTATGTCTCTGTCTCTGTCCACACTCCCCTCCCTTCTCTCTCTTTCTTCTCCCCTTAATCTCCCACCTTCTCATTCATTAACAGTGTGTGTGTGGACAAGTATCATTTCAACGAGCGCCTCATGAGCTGCCAAACATTAAAATTAACAGATGTTAATTCCTGTAACGTCATCATCACACGTGCCCACCTAACGTATATCTGGTCTCGTAGGCCTTTGCTTAGGCTTGGTGAGGTTACTTGTAAAAAAAAAAGTGATGGCATCCAAAATATATAGATGTATTAGTTATCTGCATCATCAATAATAAAGTTAATTCTGTTCACGCAGGTGCTATACAATTAGTTTTCGTAACCATAGTTTTTGTGAGACATAAAAACTTCGAACTTTTACTGTAAAGGTAACATTTTTTGTTCTATGCTTAGAAGAAATTTCTGAATATCATTTTCTAATGTTTGAATTTATTTCATCATTTAGTTCACTTATAATCTTTATTTTGAACACGATGAACAATTCAATTAGATGTATCTAATGTATTGAAATGTAACAATACAGTTCAATTTTACATTATAGTTACTATAAGGATAATATTCAATGTGCATCCTCACACATTGAAAAAGATGGGTTGTAATTCTGCACTACAAATGAATTATCTTAATAGTAAGTCCAACAACTGCGTGTGTCAATTACTTTGCTTAGGCTACTGCCATCTGTTAATAAGTCAAAAAGGTCATTATCTATCCGAGCCGACGAGTCTGGGAACGGGACACACCTGAACCAGTTAGTTCAGCATAAAGTTGTCTAACCTTTTCTTAAAACAACCGATAGATTCAGCGCTCACTACTACATGGTTACTAGGTCCTCCATTCGTCTACCACTCTACTTGTACACCAGTTCTAGTTCATTTCCTTTTTAAATCTAAAATTGCCTAATCTAAACCCATTACTGCGAACCCTGCCCTATTGTATTATTATGGTTACTTAGCATCACCTTAGTTAAAGCCCTTGATCCACTTGAACATCTCTATTAGATCGTAAGGAAAATTTCTGAAATCATGTATCATTTTGGTCCTTCTCACCTGAACTGATTCTAGTTAATTATCTATTATATAAGAAGGAGACCAAATCTGTACCGCATAGTAAAGGATGGATCCAACACCAGATATAGTTTGATAATTACCTCTGCACTTTTATTCGTAACGGTCCTAGCAATGAAATCTATTCCTCTGTTCGATCTATTCCTCGCGCTAAAAGAATTATATATCATTCTCGACAATACGTGTTGTATTACCATATATATATATATATATATATATATATATATATATATATATATATATATATATATATATTACATATACATGTATATATATATATATATGATATATATGTATATATATATATAATATATATACATATATACACATATGTACATATATATATATACATATGTATATGCATATATATATATATATACGTGTATATTATATATATATATATATATATATATATATATATATATATATATATATATATATATATCAAATATTTCCGACTGTCGTCCCGGGATTCGAACCTGGGCTCGCGAATTCTCACTGCCGTCGCCTTACCAACTGAGCTTTTTGACCCTATAAAATCACCAATCTGGAAGTTAATCTACTTGCCGAGGAACTAAGTCGACTGCTAACTGCCGTCCGTACTTACAGTATATTTCACAGTGAACCAGGGCAACTCTAGCTAGTGGTTAAGACTTGTACCAGTCTTAACCACTAGCTAGACCTCACTAATAATCACAACAACCTCAGTGTGATTTATCGCATTCCCTGTAGCGGCTGTCCCTTAGAATACATCGGTGAATCAGGTCGAGGGATTGAAAAAAGATTGAGTGAACACAAAAATTATATAAGAGCACACAGGACATCCAACTCCCTGGTTCGCCACCTCGAACATTGTAATAACCTACCTGATTGGAACGAAGTCGAGATTTTACATAAGGGATTACAAACAAAAAATGAGAAAGTTGAAGCTGCACATATGAACATAAAGAAAACAACAACGATAGAGAAGGGTTTATATGCCTTTCCAAAGCAGCTAGTCTCCTAATAATTAACGCTCTGGGAAAAGAAAACCTGACACTCGAAGCTTGACGAGTTCCTCCCACTGCAAGTATAAATTTTTTTTCTTCTTCTTCTTTTTTTATCAAGGTGGTAGCAAGTTCTCCGAAGAAGGTCATAGAGACCGAAACGTTGATTAGAACAATAAATGTATTAGCCCATCTTCGTTTACCCTTCCCCACCTATCATACACACACACACACACACACATATATATATACATATATATATATATATATATATATATATATATATATATAATATATACACATATATATATTCAAATATATAATCACGGAACCTTCCCTCCTTCCATTGTTTGTTTACTTTTTGGACCAACACACGATGAAGTCGCTCGGTAAATTATCCCTTGAGAACCCAAGTTGCTAATGGAATTTACACTTACAAAAATAAGTTCTTCCAGACGATTTCTACAATATTTATACTCAACAACAAAAACGTATATTGAAACTATGTAATTATTTCTTCCAACAATTTAAAACTCATAATTATTGGATACACCTATGCGGCGTCGAGGAACTAATGATTGTACGATATGTTTTCCCTACTGGAAGAGCAGTGTGCAGTTGTTTTTGAGAAGTTTGGTTACGATTAGACAACCAACAGTAATTCACAAGAAGCGTTTTCTGATGTCACAAAATTCAGAAACGTGTTATTTATACACATGATTTACTACACCTCCAAGATATTATGTTTGAACGTGACATTGGTTAGACATTTTAGTCAGGCTATTTACAATCTGAATAACTTATTCGACCTAAACTTCCCATCGCCCGACTAACATGTGGGAAGGTATCTACCCTGCTTCTGATATTGTGTCTATGGTCTGTATATACCATATATTCATTTCTTTAGCATATCGTTAGCTTTTTCCCAGAAATGTGGCCCATAATATGCTTTTATTATCATCTTACTGTGTGGTCTGGTCTGGACTGATATGATCTGGTCTGGTCTGGTATTATCTAGTAGGGCCTGGTGTGGTATGGCCTGGTCTGGCATAGCCTGGTCTAGTCTGGCTTGGCCTGGTCTGGCCTGCATGAGTAAAGGTGTATTCACACACCTCTTATCGACTAGTAGCCTCATTCCCAGGGTCATTAAGGCAAGGTGGGGAGACGGGAGGGGAGGTTCCTGATTGGTGCTGCTCCTAACGAACGGCTCGAGTACGGGCCGGAACGAACTATACATACACATACATACATGGGCACACGCACACACACACGCACGCACACACACACACACACACACATACATATATATATACATATATATATATATATATACACGCACGCACTCACACACACACACACACACACACACACACACACTACAGACATTAGATCAAAGAAAGAGAGGAGACTTAATAACTACTTATAGAATCATGAAAGGCATGGAAATTATTGATAGAGAGGATCTAATAAAATGGGATAAGAGAGATACAAGAAGACACGGAAAGAAAATAAGAAAAGACAATTATAGAAGAGACCTGAAAAAGAACAGCTTTCCCCACAGGATAATAGACGTTTGGAACAAGTTAGATGAAAATGTGGTGTTAGTAAAAACGATACACGAATTTAAAAACAGTCTAGATAAAACGACATATGAAGACGGGACACCATGAGCATAGCTCCACTTCCCGTAAAATACAACAAGGTAAATACACGCACACACACGCACGCACGCACACACACACACACACACACACACACATATATATACATATATATATAAATATATATATATATATATAATATATATATATACATATATACTCATTTATATATATTTGTATATATAATATTGATAACCCACTTTTGGAGTAGATTAAGCGAAAGTTTAAAGATTTGTATATTTCGATCACGAACTGTGTTCCTCTTCATCTGAAGAGGATCACGGTTAGTGATCGAAATATACAGATCTTTATACTTTCGCTTATTCTTCTTCGAAAGTGGGTTATCAGTATTATTTTACTAATATGCTACGACATAACTTTATGTATACATACATTATATATATATATATACATATATATATACATATATATATACATATATACATATACATATACATATATATACATATATATATACATATATATATACATATATGTACGTTTGTATGTATTTATGTATGTATGTATGTATGGATGGATACTTAAATTTTGTAATATTAATGAAGGCAGAGAAAAAGTTCAGGAGGGTGCAGAGATCAGTAAAGAAATCAATACTGTGGATAATACTGAAGGATAAAAGGAAGTCGGCGGTTAAGAGAGCAGACTGCAGTGAAAAATATTAAGGTGATAAATAAGCGGAACTGGAATTAAACAGGGCAAATAGCCAAAAAGGCGCGCGCACACACACACACACACCAACACACACACACCAACACACACACACACACACATTATATATATATATATATATATATATATATGATATATATAAATAAATATTTTAGAAAAGTTCCGCTCAAATTATATCTCTCTTGATGGTGCAATCGGTTAAGTCACTAACACTTGTCTCGTGCTAGCTCAGGTTCGATTCCTCGGATGTACCACATTTCAATATATGCATGTTGGCCTCCTCGAGTCTCTCGTTGTTGATGGCTTACTATTAAGGTGTATTGTGGTTGATAAAAATGTATATCTGTTCACTGGGACCCAATCAGTTTTGTACATACATATATATATATATATATACATATATATATGTGTATATATATAACATATATTATATATATGATATATATATTATATATATATGTGTGTGTGTGTGTGTGTATGTATGTGTGTGTGTGTGTGTGTGTGTGTGTGTGTGTGTGTGTGTGTGTGTGTGTGTAAAAGAAGGGAGTAGATTTTCTGTAAGACATATAGAGTCAAAAGCGACATCATTCTTGCAGTTATTTATTGTTTTCTGGCGATCTCAATATTTCTTATGGAATTCTTTCCTTCAAGCGAGTGTGCAGTTTTAATTTTTGCACACCCAATTGAAGGAAAGAATGCCATCAGAAATATTGAGACGCCAGAAAAAAAATTAATAAATAACGGCAAGAGTGCTGTCGCTTTCAACTCCACACACACACACACACACACACACACACACACACACACACACACACACACACACACACACACACACGGAAGAAAAGATGATACAGTTATAAAATAGTCACCACCTGTTGTACTATAGTGGTAAGGAAAAAGAAGTATCTAGTGGAGTAGGATCCTTGATATAAAATGAGAAGTTGCTGGTAATATAGTGAAGTTCAGTGGTTTACCAGACAGAGTAGCTTGGATTGTGATTAGAGTTACGCTCTACAAATCATTCAGGTTTATGCACCAACTTCACAGAGTTCAGACGATGAAAATGAGTCCTTGTATGGTGATTTAAGTCAGCTAATGGATAAAAAGGTAAATATGCGTTGGTAATAAACGACTTTAATGCTAAAATGTGGAAGAAGATGGGAGATGAGTCGTGCATTAGGAAGTTTGGAATAGGTGAGAGAAATGACAGGCGAGACTTTAATCAAACTTGCAAAGAACTACAATATGAGAATAATGACCACTTTCTTCCAAAAACGTGTAGGTAGTAAGTGGACCCGGAGAAGTCCAAATGGAACAACAAAGAACGAAGTAGACTTCATATTAGGGGACGAGACCAAGAGTGTTAGTAATTTTACGATCATAGATTAAGTCAATATAGGTAGTGACCATAGAATGGCAGATTGCACAGTCAAATTAAATTTCAGAGCCGAGAGAAATAAACTAGTTTTAGAAAAGAAAATAACCGTTGTGAAGGTTAAAGATAGCAAGAAGGAATTTCAGTTTGAAATTAGAAATGGATTCGAACCTCTAAGATACAACGAGGACACCATCAAAGGTATGAATTTGAATTTAATGAATATCATATAGGAATTGGCAGTGATGGTAGGAAGTACAAAATGTATTGGAGAATACAACTACTCCAAAGCTACAAATGACCTAATTAAAATAAGAAGGACCATGCAGATTAAAAGAAGGAGAGACGAAATAGAAAGTAAAGGTAAACAAACTCATCAACAAAAGGCAGAGTTCACAGAATTGAAGTAGAAGAAACTATTCGGTAAGATAAAAGTATAAGGGGTCAAGTGCAGACGTGCCTTAGGAAGGCAGCAAATGATATGTTTGAAAGATAGAAATGAAGAAATCATTGAATGTAGAGACAGTATAGTAAAAAGAGTAGAAGAGTTTTATCAAGAGCTTTACTCGTCAAAGACCGTAGTTGAGTCAGTAAATTCATCTGTAGACGTTAGTACTGCACCAAAAATTACAAAGGAAGAAGAGTTTCCTCTAAAGAATATGAAACGAGGAAAAGCACATGGGAGAGATGGTATATCGATAGATATGTTGAGAGACGCAGGGAAAGACATTCATTGTAAATTGGCTCAGTTGTACACAAGTGTGAAACTTGGAAACTGACGATAGCGATGGAGACAAAGCTAAATAATGTACGGAGGAGAATGGAGAGATCAATGATGGGAATAACACTGAGAGACCGAAAGAGAGCAAGTTGGGTGAGAGAGCAGACTAGAGTGAAAGATATTGTGGAGTCAGTAAAATAGAGAAATGGAATTGGGCAGGTAAGTTAGTGCGAACGACTGCTGAGCGATGGAGCAAGTGCGTTACTGAGTGGACGCCGCGAGATGGGAAGCGTGGAAGAAGGAGACTAGACAGAAGGTGGAGAGATGAGATAGAAAAGTTTGCAGGAGTGACGTGGCAGAGGTTGGCGTGGTCGTGTGAATCATGGAATGCTATGAAGGAGGCCTTTGTTCAGCAGTGGACTCGGGATGGCCGAGAAAGCTATTAGACTTTGGATCAAGGACTGATCGTGTACGAGTATACAGGGTAACCGGGTCTGTCTTATGAAGTCAAATTTCTTCCACGGAAAACTTTCTTCCCTCCAAAGCCTGGGGTTAGGGTCAAGACTCCCCAATAGTGTGCCACTGATTTCATCTACACACATCATGCGTCACAAATATACTAGAATGCAATTATCCGACATGACCTCGTTTGCAGCTATACAACAACTAAGATAGAAAGATTTATTACACGTTTCGAGGAATAACTGATCACTTTTCGCGTCCAAAGAGAAAGAGGGTAAGGGCCCTGTGTGCGTATAGATGTGTGTGTGTTTTGTGTGTTTTGCGTGTGTGTGTGTGTGTGTGTGTGTGTGTGTGTGTGTGTGTGTGTGTGTGTGTGTGTGTGTGTGTGTGTGTGTGTGTGTGTGTGTGTGTGTGTGTGTGTTGTATTTTGTGTTTTGTGTTTTGTATTTTGTGTGTGTTTGTGTGTGTGTGTGTGTGTGTGTGTGTGTGTGTGTGTGTGTGTGTGTGTGTGTGTGTGTGTGTGTGTGTGTGTGTGTGTGTGTGTGTGTGTGTATGTGTGTGTATGTGTGTGTGTGTGTGTAATTGTGTCCAAACAAGATATTACACTTGAACCACTTGAAACGAGAAGACGAATTCACAGACAACACATGGTGTATAAAATCCCAAACGACTTAGTTGATACCAACAATGAAACCAACACCCAACAAATACACGAAGAACTAGAGGCAGTCGCAACCTAAAACATCACACATGCCATACAAGAACCAACACATTGATGTGTTTATTCCTCTCCCGCAGTATCCAAAAACGGAATCATTTCCCATCTCACGTAGTCAGTGGTCACTCTGATATTTTAGGGAAAAGAATCAATCATCACACCTAAATCCTAAGCCCAATCCCGGCCCTAATACTAATCTCACCCTTAAACTTTATCCTAACCCCATTCCTGGTCTAAATCCTGTCCCCCAATCTTAAATTCTCCCTCTCAGTTCCCGCACATTATAGCCCCCCTCGGGAATAGTCCTGTGCAGGTTCCTAAAAGGAAAAGAAAACGTGCGTGTATATATTTGTGTGTGCACGCATGTATTTGAATTAAATCTTCATTCTACTCCAGCATTTTAAATTCATCCTACGCATTAAAATGTTATTATTCTAACGTTTAATTTGTACATGTGAGATGCTATACTTCACTTAACAATTTGGTTAGATTGTTTAAAATTCGACTGTCATTTTCATCCTACTCTATCCAGTGATACCAGCGTTTGAATATTGTCTATAGGTTGGTCATCGTACACTTTGAATTTAATTTTCATTCTAGTCCAACATTCAAAATTAATATGATAATCTCATTCTACTAAAGATATTTTATTCTAGCGTTTGATTTATATGTAAAAAATGCCATACTGCACATAACAATTTAACTACATCGTTTGAAATTGGCCTGTTTTTTTCAATTTGCTCTAACCAGCTACCCCAGCGTTTGAATTTTGCCTATAGGTTATCATCGCACATTTTGAATTTAATTTCCATCCTACCAGCATTTGAATTTAATATATATGCAACATCCTACACATGATCATTTGATATTACACTGAATATATGAAAAAGTAATAGATCAAAGAAAAAACAAGAATTTTACGATTACGAAAGAAAAGCATACACGATGAATGCATATACTTAGTAACAAGAATATTTCACAGTGCAAGTGCATCTAATCCAAACACTTATATTCTACAAAAAAAAATTCTAGGTGTCTAGGAAAAAAGAGTCCTTCTCTAGTTACCTTAAGAAAGTCGTCAAAGTCGTTCGGTAGTTGTCGGAAAAATCAGTTCACAAAATATCGTGGGGTCCATAAATCACTATTTCTTCATCACTAATGTCTTCGTCTTTTCACTTCACTAGTTTACCACAAAACAAACTAAAACACTTCCAGATGGTCTGATGCGCCGACACATCTACTTTTTATTTAAAAAAAAAATCGAGAAGACACATACACAAACATTTCCAAACAAGACTTTTCAACAAATGAAGTGATCGTCAAACTGTGGTTTCGAAAAGAGTTCGCCAGATGAGAACGTTCATTCTATTGGTCAATAACAGCGAGAAATTTCGGTGATCACCAATCAGACTTCTTGTTCGTTCTCGCTTCGAGTAACTGCTTTGGCTCGGTCTTTGTATGTAGTTTAACATCGAAAATTGGCTGTTATTAATGCTACGATTGGAAGAGTAACTCATATCTGAGTTCCCGACCGCTTGTTAACACTGTAAACGCAATAACGATAGACAATTGATAGAACATAAGAACATAAGAATGAAGGAGAATGCAAGGGACCATAAGGCCTACACTAGGCAGCTCCGTATCCATCACCACCTGTCATCCCCATCCATAAAGTTGTCTAATCGTTTCTTAAAACAACTGATAGTTTCAGCGCTGACTACATGGTTACTACGTTTATTCCATTCGTCAACCACCCTATCAGTAAACCAATTCTTGCCTATTTCCTTTTCAAATCTAAATTTGTCCAGTTTAAAACGAAAGATAAACACGTACTTGAATTGAATTGAATTGAAAAAATTATTGATAATTTACATCAAAAGGATGTAGGCAGTATACTGTCTTCACCCTCAACCAGTTATTTATGTTTAAGACAGTACATTGTTGATCAAAGAGCATTACAATCGTGGTGAACATTTTATATAGCGTTTAAGAATCTTCTTTACTACATCATTATTCAATATCCAACATACCTGTTCTTTAACAGAACAAGTACTGAGTGTGTGTGTGTGTGTGTGTGTATGATTCACCACGGTCTTGGATCACGTGTTGGACTCGCGATCGACAGCTATTACCCTCCCGGAAGAGAGCTCAGAGCTCATATATGTGTGACTTTACACTCATACACACACCCAACTCCCCGCCCACGAGAGCTGGAGTAATGACTCGCAGCGCAGCGATACTGAAATTATTTCAGCCTTGGGCGGGATTCGAACCCGGACCACCGTAATGGCACCAGAGAACTCTACCACCGCGCCACCGACTCATGTGTGTGTGTGTGTGTGTGTGTGTGTGTGTGTGTGTGTGTGTGTGTGTGTGTGTGTGTGTGTGTGTGTGTGTGTGTGTGTGTGTGTGTGTGTGTGTGTGTGTGTGTGTGTGTGTGTGTGTGTGTGTGTGGTTCAGCTTTAGTCATAGTGTTCATGATTATGAAGACAAAAATCAATAATAATGATCATACTAATAAAACATCCTTCCCATTTTAATTTTTCACGGACAAAGGGTTATCCCTCGCACTCTACACTTTTTGGGGTCTGAAGTCTATGCAGCGAGACACAGGTTCTGGACAAAATGGCCCCACAGCGGAAACTGCCCCCTACCCTCCGCCTCATTATATTTCTTCGATTTTAGAAATATACAGAGACGAAAAGGAAGTAATCCCTTCAGGCAGTGTCATTTCCTTATCCATTTTCAACTACTCTCTATTCACGCCGATCTTTTACCCTTTCCCTTCCTTGACAGACGTTCCTCATGTATCCACTGTCCTCCTCATCAAATCGCCCATCCATCTCAATCTTGATCTTCCTCTTAAATTTCCTCTACCCAATTCTGCTTTCTTCGTATTTTTTCTAGTCTTTTTTTTCATTCCTTTTTTCTATCCTAGAATTCTTTGATCATGTCGATCTACCAGCTCCTTTTCCACCCCTACTCTCCGCCTCACCCCAACATTTCTCATTCTATTCATCCTCGTAATTTCCATCATACTTCGTAAACACTTCATCTCAAACACGATTAGGTTTAAGCTCTCCTATCACACACACACACCCAAGATTCTTGGCGTAACATACCACCCATGTCATTCAAACAATACATCACAAACATAAAGGTTAAATGCACAAGTACAACATTTGTACAAAACAAAGAAACTAATACTACAATATACAAACAATGTACACGCTCAGTAATGAATTATGTGAGCCCCGCATGGGCCCTTAATATCGCTGAGGCACACCTCAACACCATTCAGACCATACAAAACAAAACCCTAAAGACAATTACGGGATGCACAAATACAGCACATACAGACCATCTACACTCTGAAATAAAAGTCCTCAAAGTCAAGGATTACCTTGATGTGAGAGGCACACAAACACCGCAGCCTCCACAAACACAGCACACCCACTACATTACATAACAAAACACCATACACCAAGAAACCTCAAAACAACACCCAAGTGCCTTTATCACGCACAAACACTCTCCTCTCTTCCTCCACAACCACCAGACACCATCCTCCGGAAACATATTCATAATTGTGTCACTTACTGTTCCATCAGCAAACTGAAAGACAACACATTGCTGCATGCCAGACCCCCTGATATCCATCCTTCTGAATCCCCTCTCCACCTGGCCACCATCCAGCTCTTCTAAGCTACCAGAAGAGGCTGGATGACCGCATTGCAGATAACTGTCCAGGATGCAGCACTTCATCCCATACTACGCAACGCATTATGGAGGACTGCATTGTAAACAATCACGCACGCCAACAGCACAATATATATTCTATAAAGGATTTGTGGGAAAACCCCGTCTCAGCCACGGCCTTCCTTGGGGAGACGGGACTGCTCGGCCAGTCTAGGGAACGACAACAGCAACAGCATTTTTAAGGATCAATCCGGATCCATTTTACTTACGAGATGAGGTCCCAATCCAACATTCCACGATGGAGCATAATAGCATTAAGAGACAAAATATACACAACTAAATAATGAAGGACTTGGAAAAATCGAATAGTGATAGTCACTGTATTCTGAGACGATGAAGCCTCCTCCGAAGCTGTACAGTTCAAATCAAAAAAATCTCTTTCGGAGAGGTCACGTCTTAGAGGACGGGTCAAGTTGGGTCATTTGGAATGCGCAGCTTTCTTGCAGTAGCATCTTGGTTGTGGTGGAAAACGACGACGGTAATTACCGCTTATTACACGGGTGTTAAACTGATTTCCATTTTATATGTGCGCGAAGGTAGAGTCCGTGGGTGTAGAGCTTTTCTACTGAGGGCCTCAGAGCACGCAAGACGATATTTAGGTCTCCACGCGAAGCTCTCTGTGCAAAGTCAAGTCTGTGAAAAGATACAGTGATTATGATTAATGAGAATGAAGTGGCCGACATTTTTAAGTTTGGTTCTGTTTGCCTGTGTGTGTGTGTGTGTGTGTGTGTGTGTGTGTGTGTGTGTGTGTGTGTGTGTGTGTGTGTGTGTGTGTGTGTGTGTGTGTGTGTGTGTGTGTGTCTGTGTGTGTGTGTGTGTGTGTGTGTGTGTGTGTGTGTGTGTGTGTGTGTGTGTGTGTGTGTGTGTGTGTGTCTGTGTGTGTGTGTGTGTCTGTGTCTGTGTGTGTGTGTGTGTGTGTGTGTGTGTGTGTGTGTGTGTGTGTGTGTGTGTGTGTGTGTGTGTGTGTGTGTGTGTGTGTGTGTGTGTGTGATTCACCTTGGTCTTTTTCACCCTGGTCTTTTTCACCTTGGTCTTTTAGATCACGTGTTGGACTCGTGATCGACAGCTATTTCCCTTCCGGAAGGGAGCTCAGAGCTCGTATGACCGATCTATGGGTAATGTTATGACCTTACACGCACACACACACCCAACTCCCCGCCCACGAGAGCTGAAGTAACGACTAGAAGCGTAGTGATACTGAAATTATTTCAGCTCTAGGCAAAATTCGAACTAGGTACCGCCGGTACCGCCATATTGACAGTCTGGGACTCGACCAACCGCGCCACCGAATCGTGTGTTTGTGTGTGTGTTTGTGTGTGTGTTTGTGTGTGTGTGTGTGTGTGTGTGTGTGTGTGTGTGTGTGTGTGTGTGTGTGTGTGTGTGTGTGTGTGTGTGTGTGTGTGTGTGTGTGTGTGTGTGTGTGTGTGTGTACATACACACATGGACGACTTCGTATGCGTATATTTCCTCGCGTGCATGCAATATTGTGCGTGTGTACACGTTCGTGTATTCGTCAATCCAGATAGCTGTTCGTGAATGAGAACATGTGCGTGAGTATGTGTGTTCGGGTGTTCTGAATCTTTAATGTCTGCGCCCTCGCAAGTGTCCATTTTCTTTCCTCCTTAACGTGTGTGTGTTAGCTGTGCATTCGCTACTTGATATCCAGGTGTAACAGTCGTTCTGAATCTAGTGTGTTTCATGATTTTTTTTATTTCGGCCTTTTTCTGTTTTGTGGATTAGTTTTCTAACATCTTTGCAAAAAAAAACAAATAGTTCTCTGTCGCTATCATCATGTCTGAGAAGCTAAAGTTTCTGTCGCCTATCTTTGCCATATTTCTTTTTAAGACAATGTTTTTTGTCTAATCCACCAGTACCTTTACGATTTTTTTGTCTCACGTGTGGCTTGCCGTCTATTAAAACGTTAGCAAAATTGTCGTATTATCCCCTTTCTCTTCTTTCATCCAAAGTTGTATGGGCCATTTTCACTAATTCTTATTCGTATGACACTCACCCTTCAAAGTACTAAAATCCATTTTGTAGTAGTTCGACGGACTTTTTAATTGGGGCCGGGGAGGGGCGTTGTATGATCACTACACATTTCTACTTTGGTGATGAGCTACCGTGCTGTTGATAGCTTTATCGTGCCGAGGTCAGTGTACCTGAATGTGTGTGTGTGTGTGTGTGTGTGTGTGTGTGTGTGTGTGTGTGTGTGTGTGTGTGTGTGTGTGTGTGTGTGTGTGTGTGTGTGTGTGTGTGTGTGTGTGTGTGTGTGTGTGCGTGTGTGTGTGTGTGTGTGCGTGTGTGCGTGTGTGTGTGTGTGTGTGTGTGTGTGTGTGTGTGTGTGTGTGTGTGTGTGTGTGTGTGTGTGTGTGTGTGTGTGTGTGTGTGTGTGTGTGTGTTGTGCACCAAGTGTTTTGAGGATCTTCCAAAAGGGAGGGGTGGCCCATTGTGCCAAATGTAGTCCTAAGGTCAATGAAGATAGTGTAGAGGTGTCGGTACTTTTCTGCCTCTCGCGCCTTCTCAATGATAAAAGAAAGAGCTGAGATGTGATCCGTCGTAGGATAGCTGGGCCTAAAGCCTGCTTAATGTGGACGTCTCCTGCCTGCCTCTGTTGGCTGGGACTGTCAGGTGAAGGTGAACAATTTGCCGGGGATGGGAAAGAAGTATGATGTCTCCTCTATATTTCCTGTACATGAGCTGGTCACCTTTCCTTTCCCAGAAAGGTAGGATGACACCCGGTCTCCAATATCCGGGTGGCTTTTCGCGGACCACACGTGACTTATAATTTGGGCTAGCCATTGGATCATATGGTCACTTCCGGCTTTTAGCATTTCGGATGTGATATCTGCCATAATTCAGCTTCCTTATTGCGACTTAGGTTTTGTCCGGGGTAGTAGGGTAATCTGGATTTGGGTCGTTGGGTGTATTGACATTATCTTTAAGGGTGGGGTCTTCAGGAAGTGATGTGTGATTGAGGAGCTGGCTAAAATGTTCTCCCCAGCAGTTGATACAGTCAGCCTCCAAGGACATCATTGTAAGTAAAATGCGCTGTCGAGGTCCACCCTTTGTTCTGCGGAGACGGCTGTACATTTGGCCCTGGTCGTTACCCTGGGCGACGGACTTCAGGATGATTACTTGTTCGGTCCAAAATGCCTCCTTATCTCGACGGATGGCAGAGTTGCGTAGGCCATTGAAGCGACGGCACTCAGCCATGTTTCCTCGAAGCTACGCGGCAGCTCGACGACGCGACGGTCGATATTGTCACAAGTCTCGAGCGAAATCTCTGACTGAATAGGGGCGGATCGAGTTCTCCTCCATTGTCTATTTAGCCGCTTTGTGGATTAAGGTTCTGAAGTGCTGCCAGTACAAGACGTCAATTGTTAGTGCGCTCAATCGGATGGTGACGACACATTATATGACTTTCATCACTTCATCCAGAAAACGTGAGGAGTCTTTTTTCTTTATTTATTTATTCTTTTTTAGGGAGTGTGGCGGGGGGGGGAGATGGATCAACTTTTCATTTTAGCCTCATGTCACCTAGATACAATTTATCATCTGTATATCTGAGTTGGGCTCCTCTGTAGACACAGAAGTCATTTTTAATTTTATCTCATAACCGCTGGTTTCCTTCTGCTCCCACAATAAAAGATCTTTGCCAGATATCCACATCTTTCATGGTTCTAAATATTGTTGACAAATCGCATCTTCTGTTCTCTAACGTTGGCTGCCCCAAGAGTATTCCGGCTCTCATCGTATGTTTTATCAGCAAGATTCGGAACCATTCTAGCCACTGTTATCTAAAATTTCTCTATTTTGTTGACAGTTTCAATTCTGAATGGCTACCACACCATTGCAGCATAATCTAAGGCGAATCGATGTTTCAATATTCTTTTTTATTGCGTCTTTGCCTATGTAGTAAAAGGAGACTCTTATGTTCCTCAATAGATCATAGGTTTCCCAAGTGATCCTTTTGATGTGCGCTTCTGGTGACAATAGTTTCAGTGATCATCACTCCCAAATCCCTTTCATGTTTCGCTTTCGTAATTACTGTATATCATAATCCATTCTGTAGAGCACCGGTAGTCAATTCTTTCTTACGCCCATTTCTAATATGTTACATTTTTTGCATTAAGAATTGTTTTCTACTCCCATTTCCACCCATATGTCTTATCTGTGCATGCGTGTGCGTGTGTGTGTGTGTGTATGTGTGTGTGTGTGTGTGTGTGTGTGTGTGTGTGTGTGTGTGTGTGTGTGTGTGTGTGTGTGTGTGTGTGTGTGTGTGTGTGTGTGTGTGTGTGTGTGTGTGTGTGTGTGTGTGTGTGTGTGTGTGTGTGTGTGTGTGTGTGTGTGTGTGTGTGTGTGTGTGTGTGTGCGTGTGTGTGGGAGGGATGTGTACGGGCGTACGTCTGCATGCGAACGTGTGTATATGTACGTGTGTGTGTATGTGTGTGCGTCTGTGTGTGTTGATGTGCCTACACGCGAGCACATCACTGGAAAACCTTTATTCTTCTCTTCATCCCTTTATAAAGATTCGGCACATCAACCAGAAATACATTTGAATGCCCACAATAGCGTCGGTCAATACTGCCCCCAGGCTTTGGATTTGTTTACCTTCTTCTATTATTCAGGTGCGTTCCACATTTGCCAGGAGGAAGAGGAGGAGGAGGAGGAGGAGGAGGAGGAGATGGACCATGAGAGTAAGGAGGGGATAGGAAAAGAGAAGGAGGAGGAGAAACAAGGGAATAAGAAGGAGGAGGAGGAGGAGAAAGAAGTGGACAAGAAGGAGGAGGAAGACGAGGAGGAGGAGGAGGAGGAGGAGGAGGAGGAGGAGGGACGAAATGGGGAGAAGGAGAAGGAGGAGGTAAGGGGTGAGAAAGAGGAGGAAAAGGAATAAAGATGAAGAGGAGAGAAGAAGGAGGAGAAGAAGGGGAAGGAGGAGGAAGAGAAGGACTAGAAGAATCAAGAAAATAATAATGAGAAGGAGGAGGACACCTTAGTAGTTCAATGCGCGTGAACTTTAGAAATCAAGTCTGACCAGTTGATTGGCTGAAGATGTCTGGCATCAGAACTACTCGATGGTGTAGTGTCGGAAGGTACAATCAGCAGAATACAAATGAAGCAAAGGACTAAACTATTTAAAAGTCAAGCAAATGATGCTATGATAATAGGATTAAGAGTCGTATATATTTATAGACTAAAGAAACGAAACTAATCAGAATCAAACACCAAATAACTACGACAATAAAAGATAAAAGTTCTTTATTCATGTCATTAAATCCAATCTAATATATGAAGCTCTCTTAATAATGCCAAAGCCGTAATTTCTAGACAACATTTGTTTGCCCCTCGACAGAAAAGGAAGCCATAGGCTAATGCACGTGCCTCCCACCAGATCACGTCTCCTCAAAATTAGCCTTCACTGCGTTCAGCAGAGTAATGCACAGAGAAGGATGCCTCTCTTATTTCTTTAACTGGGATCTTTTTAGTCCTTTGTCTCATTATTAGACAAATAAATCGTCAGCTGTTACGCCAGTCAACTAAGATTTAACACCAAGATTGACTGACAACTAATTCACAAATTAAAGGCAATCAGTTGGAATAAATGGAATGAACATATTTTATAATAAACAGTGAAAGGATCGTGGAAAACAAATTAAGTAGTTCTATGTTGAGAAGCAGAGTAATAACGGTGAGTTTCAGGATATCGATTTTACCTCTTTTACCTCCTCATATTATTAGTTTTAGTCAATTTATTATTTTTTTCTATTTACCTGTTTGTTTATCATTTGACTATACCTATGCATTTATTTATGCATTTTATTTGTTATTTACATTCTCATAGTTTTTATTCATTCATTTATTATTATTATGATTTTTTTCGCATCCGACCTAGATATGGACCCAAAGGTCTCCTGTCGGCATGCTCCGCCTTTGTAATCCTTCAGGCCAGTGACGTTGTACAGTACATGGAGTCTGTTCTGACCATCTTCGAACTATCTTGTCCTAATCAGAAACATTTCCCGAACTAAAGGTCTTTTAGGGTTTCCCGATTTGCCCCATACACAGCAGCGTCTCTCTCTCTCTCTCTCTCTCTCTCTCTCTCTCTCTCTCTCTCTCTCTCTCTCTCTCTCTCTCTCTCTCTCTCTCTCTCTCTCGCTCTCTCTCTCTCTCTCTCTCTCGCTCGCTCTCTCTCTCTCTCTCTCTCTCTCTCTCTCTCTCTCTCTCTATCTATCTATCTATCTATCTATCTATCTCTCTCTCTCTCTCTCTCTCTCTCTCTCTCTCTCTCTCTCTCTCTCTCACACACACACACACACACACACACACACACACACACACACACACACACACACACACACACACACACACACACACACACACACACACACACACACACACACATAGTTGGTAGAGCGCTGAACTGGGAAGTAGAAGTGCTCCCAGTACCCAGTTCGAATCCTGCCCAGGGCCGAAATTATTTCGGTATCGCTGTGCCTCGGGTCGTTACTCTGACTCTCGTGGGCGGGGAGTTGGGTGTGTGTGTGTGTGCAAGGTCATAGCATTACCCATAGATCGGACCTACGAGCTCTGAGCTCTCTTCCAGGAGGGAAATGGCTGTCGATCACGAGTCCAATACGTGATCCAAAGACCATGTGAATACACATACGCGCGCGCGCGCACACACACACTCTCACTCTCTTTCCGAGGCCTGGGCTGTGCCCGTCCCGGTCTCGCCAGGGGTGTTCGGCTTTGCCTTCAGCGGCCTTCGGCGGCAAGCTGCTCATCGTTCAATAGTTCAACATTCTGTTCAACTGTCTTCAACAATTCTTGCCTGTTGTAGCCTTTCCTTCTGATTGTCTGGACTTCAGTCATGATGTCATGTAGCCTCTTCTTATTGGCTGGTCCTCTGTCGTGGCGTCATATCTCTTCTTCTGATTGGTTGGTTTTCAATTGTGACGTCATGCAGCATTTTAAGATTTCGATTATTTCTACAAACTTATTTTTATATACAAAAGGTGATTTTTGTTTTTTTGTTTCTATTTTTATTTTACTTTTATCTTTATTTTCATTTTCATTTTTATTTTTATTTTCATATTTATTTTCTATTTGTAAATCACCTGAGGAATTTTGTTCAGCAAGGAGGAAATCCTAGTTTTCATCCAAGCGAGCGACATCCTTACCCTTTTGTTGGGGAAAACACCAAATATAATTACTCAACGTACTTCGTTTTAACTAACGCCAGACGGTTTTAATTAGCATGAAGATTTGGCTGACGCCAGATCATTGCACTGAGAAGTTTAACAGAAGACGTCTTGCGGGCGGCCGTTATGATGACTCTTATCGTCGTCCTAAAAGCTTCTGTAGTGAAAACTCGAGTTTGAAAGAAAAAGAGTGATGGCAGAGTTTTAATGTATCCGAGAACTGAACGAGATGATATACAGAATATGCTGCTTCGACCTTTTCTTCCCAGGATATAAATCATATTTATATGCGGGGTCTACCTTGACCTAATCTGAATCTCTTGCCGTAGACCATTACACCTTAAAGGGAGGTGTAAGGGGAGGAATGGTGGTTTAATCAAACAATTCGAACACCCTCAGTTTTAAGGATTCTTCATTTACCGAAAAGGGAGGAGATTTAGGAGGAGGAGGAGGAGGAAGTGAATGCCGGTGGTGACGATAACAAGGTTACAACTGAGGAGGACCACGATCGATCCCCACAAGGGATACAAAGGGAAACCCATCAGCAGGATAGTTTTCTGACTGTGATTGGTTACAATTCTGAATGTATCGAATGCTATCCTTCACGGTTACCTACCAAAAGCTCCTTGCCAATCCGTGCGGTGTTTTAAATATCTAATGCCGGTTTGCTATTTCAACGTATTCTGTTAACTCCTTCAATACCTCGGTACGCTTTATACACAGATACTTCTCTCTGTTATAAAACTTGAGAATGGAACTATTTTGCACGAATGGACAAGATGACATAGAAATCAAAGTCATTATTCCAACCGTTTGTCATTCTCGAACTCTGGAAAATGGTTGGATGAGAGACATCGAGCAAGTGTCGACGCGTTTTAACAACAATTCGAGCTTAAATATTTACCTTTATGTTCAGTGTTTTTAAAACATGATTCTGAAATATAACAAAAATGTTACTGAATATTTAATGATGATAACTAATGAGAAAATAATTTAGATTGATATTCGTAAACTAATGTAAAAATGATGTTGGCTATGAGATGTGTTCAGTACGTAATACTTTCGACCTTTTTTGCGGCAGATAAAGAAATTAGTGAACTGAAACATCGAAACATAAAAAGATCAACTTTGAAATATTTGCCGAAGCATTGAGACATAGTCTCGATATGTGGAAAGGTCAGAAAACCAAAAAGTATACGAAATGACAGCGGAGAGAATTGCCAAGTGAAACAGAAGAATGTGCAGACTCAACGAGATGTGGGAACCGTGGAAAGTTGCAGAGTATTATATGCTGCGATTTTTGTGTTAGATGATACCATTGCAAAGAAGAACGCTCACAAATACCATATATATATATATATATATATATATATATATATATATATATATATATATATATATATATATATATATATATATATAAGAAAATACTATGTAGTAAGAGCATTATATATATATATATATACTAGCCCAATTACCCGCAAGTTGCTGCGGGCAAATGATGATCATTTTGATTCTAATAGAATTTGTGGAGAAAAGTTACACGTATCAATATAACTCAAGTCGTTCATACCTTGCATCAGAGCTTTCAGATTGACGAGACTGTCTTTGCCTTTGTCTTTGCGCAGAGTCGTTCCTCTCTTGCGTCACAGCTTTCAGACTGACGACGAAGACTCATCCTTGATGCACGAGGAGTGTTTGCATAACTGGACTTTCTTTTCCGTGGCATAATGGCTGTCTGGAAAAAGGTAACAAAAATAAAATTATAAGAAAGTAAGAAAAAAAATCAATTTGAGGAGGGAGACGCCCTTTGGAAATAAGATGTACTTATCCAAGTAGCCTGGGTTATGGTGAACATATATGGTTTTTTTTTTTAGGGGGGGGAATTCGTGAAAAAACAAGCAGGCAAACAGACAGAGGCTACTACTTTAATATAGTAATTACAAATAAAAAATAGTTATCCAAGTACCTTTGGTTATAAGGTTTCAGAATATATATGGTTATAGAGGTCTATCTGCAAAAACCTAGGAGGAGTTCGTGAATAATCCCTAACCTAACCATACCCCACCTAACTTTAACCCTTAACCCTAACCAAAATAATTTTTTTGGAAATGAAATATAGTTATCCAAGTACCTGGAGTGATAGGGTATCAGAATATATATGGTTATGAGGGTCTATCTCCAAAACCCTAGGAGGAGTTCGTGAACAAACAGACAGACAGGCAAACAGAGGCTACTACTTTATTATAGTAGATGTGTAGTGTGTGTGTGTGTGTGTGTGTGTGTGTGTGTGTGTGTGTGTGTGTGTGTGTGTGTGTGTGTGTGTGTGTGTGTGTGTGTGTGTGTGTGTGTGTGTGTGCGTGTGTATCTAAAGAATGTGCCAGTGGAAAGGAAATATATGTCATTCATTGGCAATAAGTGATAACGATTTTGAAACTCGCTTGAAGGCATCTATCAAGAGACAAATGAAATGCATTAAGGTAAATACCAAGTAAGCCTCTAAGAAACCTTGATAAAGTTTTCAATAATGTTCAAAGTTATCAAGCAAAAACGGAAAACATGTTGTTGACATTAAAAAGATGAAAATGAGTATGTTGTAGACAATAAAAGACCTATATTGATCAAACTTAGAGCCCAGATAGAAAATATAAAACAAACTCAGAAAGAGCACTTGGTAACAAAAATTTATGATAATTATAATCAGCAACTGGAGAAAGCAAAATGAGAAGTTGAACACAGTAAAAAAGAGATGAATGAGACAGTCCATGACAAAATATAAACTTATCCCAAAGTTCAAATTATGTAATGTATCCAAAGATGATGACGACACAATGAAAAGTACCCTCTCGAAGAACAAATGGGTAACAGACATGATAAAAGAAAACGAAGATGATCTTAGCCACTGACGTTATTATGACCAACAATAATTATACACAACATTAAATCCTAAGGTGCACCATAGCTATTAGAAAATCATTATATGATATAAGAGATATCTTATACAATTTATATAGAATAAACAGGATATATTATGCATAATATTTCAATGTTATAAAGGCCAAGATTCCGGCCATATTGCTAGGAACTGTACCGGTGAACAAACGTGTACTAAGTGTAGTCAGTCATATGCAGTCTAAATATAAACCAAGTAAGATGCATAAACAATTCAATCAGACAATATATCAATATAAAACATCGAGTTTCAAGTGTCCACTATATCTAGAATGAATGACTAAGAGTTAGAAACAGAAGGGATCACGGACTCTAAAACTAGAATACAAATGTAAACGAGTTGTCAAAGATAATTGAGACGACTGCCGTCTCCCATGTGAAATGATAAGACAAGGAAAAGCTAAATATTGACTAAATACTTATGAATCCTCGACAAACAACAAAATCAGAAATGTATCAGATAAATGCCGAATGTTTAAATCACGGCCCAGTAAAGTGAGACAAGACAAGAGACAGAATACTGGAGAACTGTGCCTCAAAACACTACAGAAATAGAATATCCCAAAAAAAATCTGTTTGAGAAATGCCATGATCTAGAACTAAGAGTTATGAATGATGAACATTACCTATGGAACATGTCAGTGAATTGTTAGCAAGACATCAAATTAAATGAGCGAGACCCGCCAAGAAGGAGGATGTATATATCCTTGAAGAAAGTTGTCAAGAAACAGGAAAATACACAGGTTATGGGGAAAGTCTTGTCCACTTAGTAGATTCAGGTTGTCCGTTGTTATTCTTCCCTATCAAATCCCTTATCTATCTCTGGGTATTTTTTCTTACTATCGGCATACGACTTTATCTAAGGATTAAACCTATCTAGATCAACCCTTTCCTATTGAGTTTTTTTATGATTGTTGTCATTCTGCCTGATACCGTGCGATTTGTTTCACCTGCACTATTCTCTCGGTTGCAGTGAGGTAACTTTGATGACGTCTGCCATTTTACATTTGGAGTTAAAGTTGGCATCCTGACTGATGATTAGTTATTAACCATCCTGTCAAGTTTCTTACGTAATAATTCATGAGGAATAAGTCCTTGTTTATGAAGAGTTATGCGGCCCATCGGAGAAGTATGTGTGTGTATGTGTGTGTATGTGTGTGTGTGTCTGTATGTGTATGTGGCCCATCGGAGATGTCGCTTTTCCGTGCATTTCGCTGACACTTTCCATAGGTACAGCTGCCTCCACTTCACTGGGTACTGCAATGGCTGATATCTTCTAAAGTATGGAGCTTCAGGGGGCTTTTGGGTTGTAGATTTACGACGTGAATAAGTCTACGACAAATTGAACTCATTCGTAGCGTAAATGTCCAACGTGAAGAAACATGCTGACAGAAGAAACCCTAACCGATGTAGTACTTAGAAATGAAAGTAATTGTATAGTCACCATCTTGGGGCTTCTACCATCATATAATTTTCTTTATTCAGGTTTAATGTTGGTTAGTCATTAACTCTAGTTAACGTATTTACTTTAATGTATAAAATACTCTTGTATGAAATATATGGAGCACTCAGAAACAAATGATATACTTGCATCGTAGGATCCAATCCTTTGACCGTTAACGTATGAAAGAGTTGGGTCGCATCTGAGTAGCTCTTGGTACACAAATAGGATCAATTTCATCAACTTTGATGCAAAAAGTCTTCTTCTTTGTTGTTCCACACCAAGACCGGATTAAAAAAAATGAGACTAGAATTTCAAATTTGGATTAAGAAAAATACTTTGAGGCTGGAATTCCGAACTTTTGCTAATCACGCCACACTTCTAAGCCAATGTTCCCTTTTTATCGTGTAATATCTCACTGTGTGAGAACAAACACTGCGACGTCCAAGTTTAAGAAAAAAAATGAGCGGAGGAAAAGTTCTTTTGATCTTAATTAGAGTTAAACCAAGTCCGCAGCGTTGATTTTCTATAGCACATTCTAGCCTGGTCCTAGGCTGTTTCAAAAGAAGGAAAAGGTTTCTAATTAGTGTGTGTGTGTGTGTGTGTGTGTGTGTGTGTGTGTGTGTGTGTGTGTGTGTGTGTGTGTGTGTGTGTGTGTGTGTGTGTGTGTGTGTGTGTGTGTGTGTGTGTGTGTGAGTGTGTGTGTGTGTGTGTGTGTGTATGTGTGTGTGTGTGTGTGTGTGTGTGTGTGTGTGTGTGTGTGTGTGTGTGTGTGTGTGTGTGTGTGTGTGTGTGTGTTTGTATGAATGTGTGTGTGTTTGTGTGAATGTGCGTGTATATGTGTATGTGTGTGTGTGTATATATATATATATATATATATATATATATATATATATATGTGTGTGTGTGTGTGTGTGTGTGTGTGTGTGTGTGTGTGTGTGTGTGTGTGTGTGTGTGTGTGTGTGTGTGTGTGTGTGTGTGTGTGTATGTGTGTGTGTGTGTGTGTGTGTGTGTGATTCACCATGGTCTTGGATCACGTGTTGGACTCGTGATCGACAGCTATTTCCCTCCCGGAAGAGAGCTCGGAGCTCATATTTGACCGATGTATGGGCAATGCAGTAACCCTACACGCACACACACCCCTAAAACTCCCCGCCCACGAGAGTTGCAGTAACGACTCGCAGCGCAGCGATACTGAAATTATTTCAGCCCTGGGAGGGGTTCGAACTCGGTAGTGGCAGCTGGAATCTCTACCAACTGCACCATCGAGTCGTGTGTACGTGTGTGTGTGGGGGGGGGGGGTTGCGTTCGTGCGTGCGTGTGTGGGTGGGTGGGTGTGTGGGTGCGTGTGTGTGTGTGTGTATGAGTGTGTGCGTGTGTGTGTGCGTGTGTGTGTGTGTGTGCGTGTGTGTGTGTGTGTGTGTGTGTGTGTGTGTGTGTGTGTGTGTGTGTGTGTGTGTGTGTGTGTGCGTGTGTGTATTTACCTAGTTCAGCGTTTCCCAACCTGGGTTGCTGAAATCAATTATAGGGGTTGCTGGGAAATGATGCACACAAAAATCAAATTGATATATGTATCATTGATTACTTAGTTGTGTGTATTTGACTTTTCCAATGTTATTTCATTTTTCTATGGTGTTCTTATTTCTTCTACAAACAATATTGTCAATTTGTTTCAGTTCTAAGGAATCAAGAAAATAAATCATCAAGCAGTACTCTTCACTTTCTTTTTTTCCTTCTAATAACAAGATAGGGATGCTGGACTGCTTAGACATGACAACAAGGGGTGCTATGGTTGGAAAAGGTTAGGAAACGCTGACCTAGTTTATTTACTAGTTGTATTATACGGGAAGGGGAGCTATGCTCGTAGTGAACCGTCTTTGTATCTTTCAGCATCTAGTTTGTTTTCAAAGTCTTCTACAGTTTTTGCACACACTATTTTTTCGTTCAATTTGTTCCAGACATCCACCATTCTGTGTGGAAAACTATTTTTTATTTTCAGATCTCTTCTATAACTATCTGTTCATGTCCTCTTGTTTTTCTTTTATCCAAATAAAATAAATCTTCTCCGTCAAGGACTTCCATGCCTTTCATGATTCTGTAAATGGCCAGTAGATCTCCTCTTTCTCTTCTTTGTTCCAGGGTTGGTAGTTCCAGTTTAGACAATCTTTGTCCGTATGTCAATTTTAAAAGTGTTGGTGCCATCTTTCTCGTTGCTCTTTAGATTCTTTTTAGTTTCTTTAGATTGTTTTTTTGTGCTGGATGCCCATAATGTCGCAGCGTACTCCAATCTTGGTCTTGTCAGTGTAACTGATATTTTCTTTACCATTACTTCATCCAGGTAATTAAAATCCACCTTTATTGATCTTAGTAATTTGTAGGTTTCTCTGACTATTTTGTTAATATGGTTGTCTTGTGACATGTCTTGGTTAATAATTACTCCTAGATTCTTTTCAGAGCTATTTTTTTACTTCCTTTGTACCAGTTTTATATTGTTCTAATATTCTTTTTTTCAAACTCTAGTATACTACATTTCTTGATGTTGAAGTTCACTTCTCACTTTTGGCTCCATTCCTAGACTTTGTCCAGGTCTCTCTGTAGTGATTCAGTTTTTTTTTCTGTACTTACTTTCTTCAGTAGTTTGCGTCATCTGCAAAGTTCATATAATATTCTGCACCTTCATCTATGTCATTTATATATATATAGCAAGCAATTTCAGATCTAATACAGAACCTTGTGGGACACCACTAACCATTTCCTCCCAGGTCGAGTTTTTGTCTCTAAATACCACTCTCATTTTTCTTCCGTGCAAGAAACCTTCCATCCATTTCAATAACTTTCCTTGTACACCTTCTGTTGTTTCGAGTTTTCTTAGTAGCTTTTTGTGTAGTAATTTATAAAATGCATTTTGAAAATCTAGGAAAGCACAATCTGCCCATCCGTCCCTTTCTTGCATTATATTTATTAACCTTGAATAGAAACAAATCAAGTTTGTGGTACATGATCTTCCTTATCTAAAGCCAAATTGCTTTGGATTCAGTATATTGTTTTCTTCCAAATGTTTAGTCCATCAACTTTTGATAACTTTTTCACATATTTTAGCTATTGTGCTTGTAAGGGAGACCGGTTTATGGTTCGTTGGGTCTTCCTTATTTCCCCCTTTATATATTGGTACAATATTTGCATTTTTCCAATCTTGTGGTACATTTCCTTCTTTGAGTGAGTAATCTATTATTTTATATGTTTTGTCCGTTAGTTCATCTATACATTCTTTTAGTATCCAATTTGCAATTCCGTCTGGACCGTATGATTTTCTGACATCAAGGTTTATTATTTGGTCCCTTATTTCTTTGTGTATCATAATTATTTCTTTCATGGGGGGGGGGGGGGTTCTAGCTTTTCTTCATCTCAATTATGTATATTTTAATTTGTGAATATAGTTTTAAAATGTTTGTTCATAATTTCAGCTATTTCTACATCTTCTCTATATTCGTCATTTCCTTGACGCAGTTTCACTATTCCCTGTTTATTTTTAATTTGCCATTTACATATCTTTAGAATAATTTAGGTTAATCCTTACATTTGTCTATTATGTCTTTTTCATAGTTTTTATTTCTTAGTATCTTTTTCTTCTCTTTTTCCTCATTGCTCATTTTTATCCATATGTGTTTTGTAAATTTCGCTTTTTGCCAACTTTGCTGTTTTTCCGAAATCATTTGAGATCTTAGTTTACTTTTTAGTGGTCTATTTTTTTTCTTTCTTTTTTTTTTTTTAGAGTATAGTCCCACTCTATGCACTTCCTCTATTTCCTTCTCCATTTCTTGTCCCTCCTCTTGTATCTCTTTCAGAGTTTCTTTTACTATTTCTTTCCCTTCTTTTTCTCTTAAGTATCTAGCTACATGTTTTTCTTTAATACCATAAACTACTTTGCACTTTTTTTATCAATTGTGTCGCTGACCCAATTTCCAATTTTCTTTCTCTTTAATTACTTTAATGAATTGTGTGTGTGTGTGTGTGTGTGTGTGTGTGTGTGTGTGTGTGTGTGTGTGTGTGTGTGTGTGTGTGTGTGTGTGTGTGTGTGTATGTGCGCATGTTTGTGTGCGTGTTTGTGTGTTCGCTTGCTCACCACTACTCTCAGACAAAACACACCCTGTTACTGATCACTGTACTTCCCAAACTTTGAGGGAAGTTTCATGAATAATATCCGCATATTCGATCTCAAGTCAAATCAAACTCAGTATCTACCTAGCCTAGTCTCATAACAGTGTCCTTTTTAGTAAACAGCGCGAAAACAGGTCATCTTTTTCTGACGGCACTGGGAAGTCAGCTGGTCAGTGTAAACAGACCATAGTTGGTTACCCTTCACGAACGTCTCTTTAGTATTTTCGAAGAAACTAAAACTGTTTAGCCTTAATTCCTTTAGTACGGAACCTTCTCCTCAGACGAATGAATTTACCAGGCGGTAGCGGAGTTGTTGATTGAGGTGTCTTTAACATTTCAATACTAGCCTCTGCCCTAAAATAATTACAACAACGTTAGCCAGAGCCAAGTATTTAAAAACTAAATCAGACTAAAGTGGGCAATGATAAGAGTTCTCAACTTTTGACATCGCGAAACCAGGAAAACCTAGACAAGTCTTACGTTCAAGAACCCGCTAACGACCGACGACTTGATAATAAAAAGAAGAAAAATATCTTTGACTAAATAGGTTTAAAATTGAGAAACCGTATAACTTTTCATAGAGAATTGATCCTTCTAGCAAAGCCAAGAGGGAAGAGCGGAATCAAAGTCTTCAAATTAACGCAGATGACCATTACCGTGAAACTCTCAGTTCCAACCGAAGTTGTCTCCTAGTTCCATGTGCTTGGGCAGCCGGGGTAGGTGACTTTCATCAGTAGGCGTTGGGTATCGAGCCCAAGTCGACATAGTTACGAAGCGAGAACGAAGCCCAACGAGCCCCAAAGGCTGAACACTGTGCAAAACATCTTTCTATCCTCATACCTTTCCTTTGGTAAGACGAATCTACAACAGACTAAGTGTCCCTCGTGGCCAGTTGGTTTCCCCCTCGCTCTGCATGACGCGAGCCCCATTTGAACTCTTACCCTGGCAGTCCGAGCACTGGAGGCAAAGGTGATAGCTTTGGTCGCAACCAAGATTCTCCAAGGGTAATATCCTCACGTACTCCATATTAGATATACATACAATTTTGTTTTAAAAAAGTAATTTTTACCCTGGGGGAACTACTGTGTACAGAAATGTATGAAATATTTAACAACGCAAGATCGATTTGCACTGTTCCGAGATATCAAAGGGTCAGTTTCGGTAGTCCGAAATAGTACCAGCAAGGTTACCGGAATTAACGAACAAATAAAACCCGGTCACGGAATTGGGGGTCCGAACTCCGGTGTTCAGCTTGTGCTTCCGTTATTGGTCCATACATTCCGCGTGTCATTCACCCGCCATAACAGGACATTTAGCTGTATGTGCACAAAGGGACGACGACACACAGCTGTGCGTGTACACACGATGTGAAACTTCCACCAAAAGCTGCAATCCAAGTCGTCATATTTCATAATTAACACTACACCGTTGCGGAAGTGGAGGTCGTCATTTTGATGCGTAAGGTTACAGGTAGTGTGTGGTCGAGGTGTCCGGTTGCTGACCACGTTCACGCTCAAAAACGTCAAGTTGGATTGGATGGACTATGTGAATGTAATGTACAATCCGTTCATTATCGTGTACAGTACAGACCGCACTGTGAGAGAGATTGAGTGAAAGAAAATCCCCTTTCCCACCGAATCGATCCTTGTGAATGCAATACAGTTCGAAGTTTTAAAGGTCAATTGGATCAACACCGAAGCTTTTTTTTTCCTTATCTGATCTCGTTATGGACCTAAGATTGGAAACATCTCTTATCGGTATATTTTATCATTTTAAGTCATTGTGTGATACTGTGATTTTCAGTGATGTAAAAAAAAAAAACTCTGGCTAAGGAATGGCACTGCAGTATTTTCGTGGGTGAGACGTCCAGCTATCGCAAGTTAACTTATTTAGCTTTATCTGCCCGATCTTATATATATTGTGTTTTGGTTAACGGCAGTCTAGGGGGTGGACTCGAGACAAATCAGTTCTAAATAGATCGAAATCCCACCAGTCCCAAGTTGTTTCTTGTGAGGTTATGAAATAAATATTCTTGCAAAGCAAAAGAATTGTTAAGTTTTACCATACGGAAGAAGTTTAAAAAGTGAGTCGAGAAACATGCACAAGGAGTTTCGTCTTTGTCCTTGAAACTATCACCGCACTGAAGATGTTTAAAGATAGACAGAGAAAAATACGCCAGGAAGTTCTCATTTGTTCTTAAAACCGTCACCTCTACTCTCCGTGCTCGAATAGATAGGGAACTCTCACTCACCCCAGTCTCTCTGTGATCGAACATAAACCTTTGGGTAAACGGACCGGAAACAAACAAAACGTTCCACATGGCATCTTACCTGTAAACAAACGAAAATTGTATAAACCCTTTTAAACCCTGTGAACCACTTCGGACACACTAGAACTCTACGAAAATATTCTTCATTTTTTGTTGCTTGAATAAAATTTTGTTGGGCAAAAATCACTTTAATTTTGAGGTAAATGCTGAGTATAGAATATACCAAACGCTTAACAATGAAAGACATATTTACACGAGTCAGGTGTAGATATCCGCAGCAGCACACGTTATCTTTATATATTTGGTAAGGCCAGATAACCTCATTCATCTGAGGGCAATGAATCTCGCTTTAACCCCTTCGCGTCAGTTGCGCTAAGAAACTCCCGCACTACTAGCCAAAAAAAATCGCCCTCATACGAGAGGACGTACGTGTGTACGACGTAGACAGACATACTGAGTGCCACCACGATGTACATACGGCGTGAGAGGGTTAAGTTGGCCTCGACCGATGTAAACTCTATATAAACTAGAGCTCCACTTCCAAGAACAAATATGCCACCCGATACTGAAGGCATTGATCGAAATGGGCTAGACCCCTTCGCTATCAAGGAGGTGGGGAGAGAGAGTTGGCACGAAGAGGGAAAAGATGCCACGGCGGAACGGTACAACCCGCTAGGGAAAGGGTGCCACATTTCACTCGGAGTCTTTTCAGTTAGTGATAGTGCCAAACCCAGCGCCGTACGAAACTGAACGGTGTAATGTCGCTTCACCTTTAATTATGCTCTGAAGAAGATAAAAGCGATGTTGCAACTTTTCAAGTTATTGATATTGTACTGATTACAATTGACAGAAACATGAGGACATTTTTCGACTTTTCAAGCTGATAGAAACAGATCGATTTTTTAAACATTTGTCATCTTTGAATAAGAATGTTGTAACACCAAGTAAGTCAGTGACTTCATCTGTTGTGACCATGCAATTCGGAAAATAATCAAAATATTAATGTAATTTGGTAACATGTGATCCAGAGGTATTCAGATTCCTTGAGAGAAGGGCTCTTCCTTTAGTTAAATTAAATCATGTGGCACAAACTCGAGCCAAATCTGTTAGCTATGTGATCGTAACAACGACGTTTATTGTCATGGGGTCCTACACCCAGCTGAATTAAATTGTCTAAGGTGCTAATTCACCACACAACGATCCCTTTATGAACGGTTCAGTTTTGCAGGAATGCGATTATCTTGGGCGTCACGTTTTACTCTGAGCTGACATTTGAACGACACTTTAGGCCTATGACTGTTTCTGCTGATCGTTACTGCTGGGTATTCCAGCAAGATTTGTGTGTTGTACAAGATGCAGTAGCTAACATTTGAACGACACTTTAGGTCCATGACTGTTTCTGCTGATCGTTACTGCTGGGTATTCCAGTAAGATTTGTGTGCTGTACAAGATGCAGTCAAATCCTCTCCTTCCGGAGTATGATTTCGTTTCGGGATTTCACGTGCCCTCCAGAAGCTCAAGGTTTGCGTCAAAGCTGCACTCTCAGTTTGCAATCGCTGAGCGGTGAGGTGCTGTACGAGCCAGTATCAAAGGTCCTTCCTGCCCATTTCTATTGGCCTATGGAATTGCTTGGACAATCATATTCGCACAGCGGATAATATCCCCAAGTTTCCATCATCAATTAACAGGTCGCTAAAGAAATTTATTACTTCGCCGTTGTTTTCACTTATGTTATGTTTGATATGATACAAATCGACATTTTATTACATATTCGTAGTAATTCCCTATTAGCCTCTTGGTCATAATCTATTTCGCTCTGTCGTCTCATTATCTTTATTCTCTTCTTTTTCTAATACTCTTGCCTACGTTTCAAGTGTACATTTTCCATTGATCTGCCTTGTTTCGTCTAATAATAATGAAGTCTACTTGAAGAAAACATGTAAAGTACGTTATCGCAGCAAAATCCCTTTATATATCAAAATACATTGCACACACACACATTGGCGAATGTGGGCTGATATACATTTCCTCGGTGTGCAAACATAAACTGATCAAATAACAACACAAAGTATGACGCTTTAGGCTCTGCACTCGCTATCCAGACTCAGGTTTGAACCCAACAGCTATAGGCTACTTGTAGCTGCTCTGGCTGCCTGACCAACATAGAGCCTCCTGGCGTAAACTCCACAGGTTTAATAAGATGGAAGCGTAAAATAAACGTCAGCAAATTATATCTATCCAAACTACTTACCCTCTGTTCTTATCATTGTTCAGTCTGCCTTTGCCCTAAAAACAAATATTTGTTTTTTCCTGAAGTAACAGGCATTAATTGATTATTTTTCATGGCTGATGCTGATGGATAAGAAACTGAGAATTCGTCACTGGCAAAGGAACGTTGACCGAGTGAAGTATGATATGCTTATTAGCAACTACGAGAGAAACTTCAACAATACGTTTCCTTTTCAGGATCCTGCAGCCTATTGGCTCTAAGTCTCATGACGTCAACCCCACCCCTGAACCACAGGTTTCATACTGATGATCATTAAGTGTCTCATAAATACTATTTTAGGATTATCGCCATTGTGATGGAGAATGTAGATTTGTGATTTATATGTTAGGAGATCAGTGGCGACTCCACGCCATTCTATATCGAACACTGGGGACTCATTTCGCTCGAATACTTATATTCATATGTGTGAACCATAACGGGGTAATTAAATTAAGTGGTCATTTGATACTGAATATATTAAAATACGAAAAAGTTAAAGATGTACAACGTCTTACATTCAGCCAGAGAGATTTGCCATACCGAGTAACGCACACGCTAATCAGATCTAAGCTCTTATCTTTCTTTGATCTTTTGAAGAAAGTGGCATACTTTTCTGGATGACATTTTAAATCTGAACAATCAATATTAAACAGCACACTCCCCCCTCCTCACTGACTGTGGTGACATATCACGCTTGCAGTTTCTGGATGGTGAGTAGACAATATCATCATCAAATAAAGTATACATTATATAAGGAGCGCCATGACTGGGCGAATTTAAGAAGACCTTGCTGGGGACGGGCCACTTTATGCAGTTGTTGGGATAAGCTTCACTCTGATAAGGGTCTTGATCGATAGTTCCCTTTCAACTCAGAGTTTGCGACTTCGGCTGCTTAATATTCAATGTTCAAAGTAACATCATCCAGAAAAGTACGCCACTATCTTGAAGAGATAAAAAATATAACAGCTTAGACCTAATTAGTGCATCTGTTGTTTTGTGTTCTACTTGCTCCTGCATTAAAGAATTGTACCACGTATCCACAGGATGGTCAAATACAGGAATGAAATTGTTAATGAAAAATCAGACCAGGTGTCGTCTCAATAGCGCTACATACTCCAAAGGGTTGAGTCTCATGTATTTTGTGGTGAGTACATTGGCCATCTCCACGCAACTGAAAGCCATTTTGACATCGTATTTAGGGGTTTGTTGCAACTCCATGCAATTGTCTTCTGTTTACAGGGGTATTTGGCTTTTAAAACTTCATTGAGGACACTCTAATCTGACTCAAGGTGTATCATAATTAATCAAATATATATTTCGTTGTTGTTGTTATGTTAATGCAGTTTTGTTCTCAAAAATACACGATGATTATTAGAGAAGTTCTCTATTTAGAAATATATCATATGCTCAACCAAAAACATATTTGCTAGGATCTGATACGTCACAGGTATTCGCAAAAATAGATTGCCTGTGAATATTAACTTTGAACTATGAGAGGCTTTGGCTCGAATATTTCTGTTTTGCAGTGCTCTGCTTTTGTTAACGCAATCAAAATGATGTTCCATGAACCGATTATCTTAAATCCTTATGTCACATTTAATTTTACAACAAAGGCTACATCTGACGTTTGGACAATTCGGCAAGAGTTATTGCAGAAATTCCTTCTGACCAAACAAATCCACAACGGATGCAGAAAATGTGTTTAGCGTCATACAGGGTGACAAAAAACCGTGACCCGACTCTCGTATGTGTTTTATTATATTGAGTTATATGTTGACACACAACAAATCTATCCTCAAATGCCAAAGGCATCTTTTCAAACAATCTGAAAAAGGAACAAAAATATTTACAGTACTGTAGATAACTCGAGTGACTTTATCCACATAGTATCATAGGCTGTTCTCCTATTCGAACTTTGAACTTGGCCTCTGGGTTGTGTGTCAGCAGACAGGCAAACGCTCTATTGTCCCTCTTCTCGCGTCGCCCAATCACAGATCGAGTTGTCCCTCCCGCCCGCCTTGACGTCTCAGTTCCCGCCATCTTTTTTCGACTGGGTCGCCTCCTGGCCCTATTGGATGAGGACCCTGAGCACATTGTCGTATACAGCCCCCCTACACCCCAAAATTTGTCGGAGTCACAATCGATTTTTCACTCTCGTTCCTCCTTTCTTTCTCTGTTGATTCCGACCCTCTGTCCTGCAACTCTTTATTTGTCGTCAAGTGATGTGAGATCCGGGCACTCCTTGCTTTTGACCATTCTAAAATAAGCGATGAAATAATGTCGCATGATGCCTTTAATTGACTTTACTTTTAGTCCAATTGTGTAATGATTTATTAACCCATTAATTTATGTGGTTATCTATTTGTATCATATATCTATTCATCTTTACATTCATCATGTGTCTATTCATATATCTTGTTTACCTACGTTTTATCTACATTGATATATCTATTTTCATTTATTCATCTCGTTACTATTTCCTTTTGTTCGCCTCTCTATGCATATACCTATTTATTTAGTGTTATTTGTTTTTTAGGTTTATTTATTCATTCCATTTATAAATAAACTAAAACTATATTTGTGCAATAGAGTTAATTTAGAGTATGAAACCCTAACGAGCAATATTAGTACCGTATCTCTGAAAGCATGCCCTCTATGTTG
>NC_134787.1:2038776-2041276 GCF_046742065.1 Oratosquilla oratoria | reverse complement strand
TCCCAGACCGCCGTGGTGACAGTCAGGGACTCTATCAACCGCGCCACTGATTCGCGCGTGTGTGTGTGTGTGTGTAATGCCTGCCATTTATTTTATATTATTTGTCTGTTTGTTTATTATTATTTGCTTGATTTTCATTTATTGTTAGTTATCTGTCAATTTATTATTATTTACTACTTATCTGTTTGTTTATATTTAACTATACCTATACATTTATTAATTCTATTTATCATTATTTGTATTATCATAATCTTTATTCATTCATTTATTTAATTATTTATCATTATTATATTTTTTTCGCATCCGACCTAGTTTTGGACCAAAAGGTCTCCTGTCGGCATGCTCCTCCTTTGTAATCCTTTGTTAATCAAAGGGTTAATCACTGTAGCAGTGTGGTGTGACTTATATAATTTATCCAGTTTATGACAAAGTATTTTCTTCAGCGGGTGGAAATGGAGTTCCGGTTGACATAGCCTCCCGATCGATTAATGATAATTATTCAGATCGTAATCTTCCCTCGGTGCCTTGAGCTGGAAGGGATCACTGGAAGACCTTTCCAGACCCCAAGGCCTCTCCTCAAAAGAATTAAATCGTCTGGCGTTTGTTCAGGTCTGTTCAATCCCCCTTGCCATGATTGATCAGGAAACAGATACCATATTAGCTACAGACTATTCATTCTACAAATGTACACAGGGAAGGATAGGAAATGGGAAATCATGGAAATTTAAAGAATTAGATTACACACACACACACACACACACACATATATATATATATATATATATATATTATATATATACAGTATATATATATATATATATATATATATATATATATATATATATATACATATATATATATGTATGTATATATATATATATATATATATTATATATATACAGTATATATATATATATATATATATATATATATATAAAGTTATACACTACACATCCAGCAGCTTTGGAAAACAGAAGCCAGTTCGAGGATATAAACTAGAAAAATTCTTCTAGGAATAAACTCTGTAAAGTGCCTCTCAATTCCAAAAGGTCTGGACTTTCAATCAGACAACGTATTTGATAACTATTGTTCTTGCACAGATAAAGGGCGGACGTGGAGTAATGGCAACAGATTGGTTCGAACTTTTCATCCTGAACTGAATCAAAGAACCGCACGTCAGCCAGAACAAAATCTTTAAAAGAAGTCACTTGAGTACTTCACTCAATTTTTTTTTTTTTTTTTTTTTTTTTTTTTTTTTTTTTTTTTTTTTTGTCTACCATCAGGCATTTTTTTTAACTGATAGTGAGAAAGGAGGGGCCCTATGAAATTTTACCTTCATTTTGATGAAGTCTCTGAGTACCGTATGATGATTCTGAAAGGGAGAACGCTTGCCAAAAGACAACATAAGCTTAATGGAGTCCGTTTCATTGAGACAAGTTCTCACCTCTTCACTACCTCAGGTTCTCCTCTAACCAGGGGGAAGAATTTCCCCCGCAAGGAAGTTCTTCCCTGTGGTTTCAGGAGGGAATTGAGGCCACAGATTTCCAGAAGCAAACTGCTGGAATGTTGATGTTTCCACAAACTAAAATTCTACCGATTCTACTTTCTATATCATCGGCAGAACATCACACATATAAACGTCACCGATCAAATTAACCATAAAGTAAATATTTCTCCTCTTGATTTATGCACAATTGTAAGAACTGAGAGAGTCGAGTTTGAAGAGTGGTGAATGGCTTTCTAACATGGAGAGAATAAGGTGCTGCAGCAGTCAGGGGACAAATATATATATATATATATATATATATATATATATATATATATATATATATATATATATATATATATAAGAACCAGCGCTTGCTCTAAGATGGATAGAATCGTCTGGGTTTCAAATCAAGATCCCGTTCAGACTGCATGGAGCACGCCCCTCGTCTTACTAAAAGACTCGCACAGTGTTCACCGTAAGAAAGACTTTAATGTGTGTCACGAAAGTGAAGAGGTTGGCCTATTCTATTCTATTAAATTTGGGAATAAGATTCCCGCGGGCTTTTAATGCGAACCCGTTTGAATCCCCTTTCGTCCTCGGTAAGGTGCCGTACCACAGTTGAATTAAATCGCCTGGCGACAGTCAGAATAAGATTTCAATTATTCCACTCACCCCCTCAACACAGGTGTTTGTAGATTCTCTTCTGGTTAAGCATAATCGATTTCTTCAGACAAAACCCATGAAGTGTGCCACCTTCTTATCCCTTTGACTACTTGTGTGCTTGTTCTGCCCGACGCCAGGTGATTCTGTTCAGCTGAGGGGACCACCGTACCCTATGAAAGGTTAGATCACCTAGAAATGCTGACAAGGAAGTAAGATGTGAAGGACGGTCGCATAACCTATGCCTGCAACAAGAAACGAGTCTGTGCGAGGTTTAGTTCTGATGTCTGTGTATAGATGGCGTTAGTGGTGGTGAATGGCATCCACCGTCGGCCGAATTAGCACCGTTAA
>NC_134787.1:2008776-2033776 GCF_046742065.1 Oratosquilla oratoria | reverse complement strand
GTAAAACGACACTGCTCCAAAATGTCCTCAATAACATTTACCGCATTCCATGCAGCAGGTACACCTCGCCGGTGGCAGCGATCGAATTGCTATCAATTTGGCCTGTGTGTGTGTGTGTGTGTGTGCGCGCGCGCCCGTGTGTGTGTGTGATTCACCTTGGTCTTTTGGATCACGTGTTGGACTCGTGATCGACAGCTATTTCCCCCCGGAAGAGAGCTCAGAGCTCGTATGACCGATCTATGGGTAATGTTTTGACCTTACACGCACACACACACCCAACTCCTCGCCCACGAGAGTTGGAGTAACGACTCGAAGCGCAGCGATACTGAAATTATTTTCAGCCCTGGGCAGGATTCGAACCCGGACCGACGTAGTGACAGTTTGGGACTCTACCAACCGCGCCACCGAGTGTGTGTGTGTATGTGTGTGTGCGCGTGTGTTTGCCTAACTAGCTATTGTAAAATGTGGATTTACGGGAGAACTGACAGATTGATAACCGGAACTACTGCCACCTGAAGGTTCTCTGTGTAATGAAAGAGCTGACAGTGTGTAAGGGCTAAGGGCTGACAGGGTCCTGACGGAACTGGCACAACTCGAACAAGACCGCCAGGCGACATGATACTGCAGATATCAGCACCACGACCAGGCTCACAAAGTGATGTCAACATTTTCACTCGACCAAGTTGATGACTGACGGCATTTCAACATGACTGACACCTGAGCACCTGACTATACTCGAATCGTGACAAGTATGGCATTTGTCAAACCCTGTAGAAATGACATGTAACGAAATGATCCCCGGAACTCGTCTCACATGCTGACGGTATCCGACAACATACTGACACAGGTAACAGCTGACCGGTACCACTGCGATTATAAGAACATCAAAAGCTGACAGGGCTGACAGTATAACAGGGCTGACGTAGCACTGCTCGGTGGTGGGGGGGGGGGCAGCTGACCCGTTCTTCTGCCGTCAGCAGGAGGATTGGATGAACTGATGCCATAAAACTAAAGAGTAATATGTATCTCGTCTTGGACGTCATTGGTGAGGCCTCGTCGTGCAGAGTTTGTAAGTGCGTGTGTGTGTGTGTGTGTGTGTGTGTGTGTGTGTGTGTGTGTGTGTGTGTGTGTGTGTGTGTGTGCGCGCGCGCGTGTGTGTGTGTGTGTGTGTGTGTGTGTGTGTGTGTGTGTGTGTGTGTGTGTGTGTGTGTGTGTGTGTGTGTGTGTGTGTGTGTGTGTGTGTGTGTGTGTGTGTGTGTGTGTGTGTGTGTGTGTGTGAAAGAGAGAGAGAGAGAGTGAGACACACACACACACACACACACAGAGAGAGAGAGAGAGAGAGAGAGAGAGAGAGAGAGAGAGAGAGAGAGAGAGAGGAGAGGGGAGAGAGAGAGAGATTCACCATGGTCTTGGATCACGTATTGGACTCGTGATCAACAGCTATTTCCCTCTCGGAAGAGAGCTCATGTATGACCGATCTGTGGGTAAAGCTGTGACCTGACACACACACACACACACAACTCCCCGCCCACGAGAGTTGGAGTAACAACCCGCAGCGCAGCGATACTGAAATTATTTCAGCCCTGGGCGCGCGCGCGCGCGCGCGTGCGTGTGTGTGTGTGTGTGTGTGTGTGTGTGTGTGTGTGTGTGTGTGTGTGTGTGTGTGTGTGTGTGTGTGTGTGTGTGTGTGTGTGTGTGTGTGTGTGTGTGTGTGTGTGTGTGTGTGTGTGTGTGTGTGTGTGTGTGTGTGTGTGTGTGTGTGTGTGTGTGTGTGTGTGTGTGTGTGTGTGTGTGTGTGTGTGTGTGTACTGAACCTGATAACATGCAAATGTCTCTGCGGGAAGATCATTCCTCCATAATCGTTTCTGCCCACATCTTGATTAACTTTACGATTGAAGGTTATTTATTGGCGTCGAGCTTAATCATATATGGAAATAACTTCTAGTCGACTGTGATCAATTATCGTGTTTTAGTTTGATGGCTTACCTCTGAAGCAAATGATTGGTCTTGTATCATGTTTATGATTTTTTGTGATTTCGTTTATTCGTTTATTTTTTAACTGAATAATTGTATTTATTTAGTTACCTCTCAATTCACTTGATTATTCGTTCTATCTACTCATCTATCTGTTTAACTATCTACTTGTTTATTCATTTACTTATATATTCATTAATTTACTAATTCTATTTATTAGTTTGTTAGTTTGCTTGCTTGTTTGATTTTTTCTTTAATCTCCCTGATTATTTATTTATCTATTTGTGTATTTATCCATTCATTTACAGACTCATTCATTTATTCATTTACCCTTTTGTCATTTACTTAACTGTATTGATATTTACACCCTCTCCTTTACTCTCACCGTAAGACGAAGTTGGTCACGCGTCCGAGGCGCATGCAACATTTACCCTATATTTTACACCTCGGTCTAGCCGTGTACATACTACTGAATGCTTATATACATATATATATATATATATATATATATATATATATATATATATATATATATATATATATATATATATATATATATATATATGAGAGAGAGAGAAATTCGCTTAGTAACAGTGACATCAATCCAATAATTTTATGACAGTCGCATGCAGGATTCGAACCCACTGCTATCGGCCAATCGTAAGATTACCTTCACAGAGCCTTAGCCCACTTACGAGTGGTCGATAGCAGTGGGTTCGAATCCTGCATGCGACTGTCATAAGATTATCGGATGTATGTATATACATTATATATATATATATACATGTATATATATATATATATATATATATATATATATATATATATATATATATATATATATATATATGTGTGTGTGTGTGTGTGTGTGTATGTGTGTGTGTGTGTGTGTGTGTGTGTGTGTGTGTGTGTGTGTGTGTGTGTGTGTGTGTGTGTGTGTGTGTGTGTGTGTGTGTGTGTGTGTGTGTGTATATATATATATCTGTCGTGAGAATGAATGAGAACCGCACCACGGTAGCTTCGGTGGTAGCACCACCGGTCTATCACATTATTACCACCGTTAATCCACAGAGAACCGCAGATGCGGACCAATCCTTTGTATCCTTTCTACTCTGACCGGGCCAAGGGGCCAAGTAGCAACAGACGCAGTGGCGACTGAGGTGTCTGTCGGGAGTGCACCCCGACCCCTTTTACAGGCACTCGGTCACCTGTGTCTATTTGCTCGCTCCCCTTATCTCACGGGAGCATCTGGTATCGTGGGTGTTATCGTGCCGAGCTTTGTGTCTTCGCAAACATCTTTATCTCTCCGTTTTGATTTCTCAACCCGCTTCAGCACGCTAACACGCTTCGACCCATTCTTCTTGCTTTCGTGTATAACGGACACCGGACGATTTTATCCGAATAACGATCGAATCCCTGTCAGAACAGAGATGGTTTGTTCTATGCAAGGACGCCCACCTCCCTCCGCTGTCGGGGCTAAGATTTATAAAATGTGAATGGAAAACTCTAAACTCTACGTACACTTTTTTATTCTGCTTTGTTATGGACCGAAAGGTCTTTTGTCGGCCTCCAAGTTTTATCACTGTAACTCACTATACCTCAGTGAAAACGTTTTGGAAATTTCGAGCTGATCATCAGCGTATACTCACGTCATATTTTCCTGGCATATTGTACCAAAGCAGTGAGCCTCTCTAATCTATCATCGACATTCTGAACACTCTCATTATTACTGATAACTTACATATGTGTATTGACTGCCGTCAGGCAATTTCACTCACCCTTTCAATGCCACTGGGATCAATACCCGCTTGCGAATTTCATATTAGTTTCAAATCTAACTCAATAGATTTTCTGGGTTTTGCAGGTAACGAAACCCAGAGTCTAGTTCGTGCGAAGCCTATTTTTCATCAAGTCAAAACATACGTACTGAGTAACGCAGAATAAAGTTGTAATATTGTATACCGTCTATTGTAACTGGAGGGAGATTTCGTCGATTCAACATAAATCTTAGGCTTATTATCAGCATTTCTACTGAGGAAAATAATGAAAGAATAATAAACTCGAGATTGTTTTATGTAGTGTTGCATATATCGCCCAAAGTTTTTCCAGTTTGAGAAAGAATATTTGTCACGTATGCAACTGCCTTTACTTCTAACTATATTACAATACCTAATTGTGCTGCTTCATATTTATCTTCATCTTTAGACAATAACTTATATTCCCTCCAGCAAAGTTAATGGCAAGCAGTTTTAACATTTCATTTTTGTGAACAGTGAGTAACTAACGTGTAGACATTAGAAAACGAATCTTCACGCAGTACCTCAAAAAACAATTTCTTTTCTTTTCAGAACGATACCAACTGGACTAGGAGTAACTTCCAGCCAATGAGAGGAGTCACAAACAAAGAGGAGAGCATCCCACTGTACTTCACAGCCTAGATAGCCTACTCTTGTAGGATCCAAAACTGATGGAAATGAGCCACGCTTCCAGGAAGGGGTCCTTATGAAGACCAAGTACAGATACTGATATCGCCTAAGAGGAGAGGTTTTCCCCCATCAGGTCGTTGAAGAGTGACTCAGAGACCGCTGCCACGGGTGCATGCACCATTACCGAGAACTTTGAGGAATTGTGACATCATGCAAGGAGGTGGAAGGACCTCTCCACAAGAATCCTGTACAGCCCCAGAAACCGCTCCTTTATGTATAGTCGGTATTGCAGCAGGTGCCATGGCTCATGAGGGCAGAGGAGACGGAAGAGGAGGAGATGGAGAAGGACGAGAAGAAGGAGGCACAAGTATAGTAGTAGTAGGGGGAGGCGGGGTTGGAGGAGGAGGGAAAAGACCAACAGTGTTTAGCAGTCACACCAACACCGAGGACAGGGGCAACCCTAACACTGGCAACGATGACCTGACCTCGCTTAGTTGGCTTCAGTCCCTTGACCTTATGGGGGGAGTCGTACCACATATCGCCACACCCCCAACCCCACCTGCATCCCCTCCTCCCAGCTCCTTTTTCGACAAAAGAAGAAAAACAGACGGCGTGGATGGCGGCGGGTTCGGTCGATCGTCCTGTTCTGTGGGCTCTGGGACGGCGAACTCGAGGTCGGCGGCTTCGATGCCGCCGAAGGAGCCTGTGGACTATTCCAGGGACGGAAGCGTCAAACCGCCTTTCAGCTACGCGGCGCTGATCGGAATGGCCATGAAGGAGAACCAGAACAAGATGACGCTCTCTGCCATCTATTCTTGGATCCGGGAGAACTTCGTCTACTACAAAACTGCAGATCCTTCGTGGCAGGTGAGTCAACGCCTTTTGGTAAATTGTAAAGGACCCAATCAAATGTCTTAGAGGAATTAAAAACTTACCACAAAACCGGTTGGGAAATGTAAAAGAGAAATATAGAATCTTAGAGATGAGGTTCAAGGCACAAGATGGAATGTTTTTGAACCCGTGTAACTGAAGCCTAGCTGGTCAGGACTTCCCACTATTTACCTCTTTTGAGACGAGGAAATATTTCTTTTCTAGAAACATCATCTTCTTTTATTCCAACAAACCATTTTTATTCTAGGTTCTCCCCTCAGCTGAATAAAGTTGTCTTTCCTTGACGAAGAGAGGGCTTAATAAATATTTTATCGTGTTCAGGGACTTCAAGCAAAGGTTCCATTCATCCCAACATTACAAGATGCTGTTGAGGAACCTTGTATAGTTCGTCACATGTTGAGCGAATCTCTGTCAGTCAGTCTATCTATCAAGCTAACTATCTATCTATCTACCTATATATCTATCTATCTAACTATCTACCTACCTATCTATCTATCTATCTATCTATCTATCTATCTATCTATCTATCTATCTATCTATATCTCGAAGAGAGAATACCGACAACTCTCAATTTCTACTATACCGCCGTTTGTCTACCCTCCTCAAATCTCTCCTTCAACACTTCTGACTTTTCTTCGGTGCAATATTGTCCCTCAGGATGGAAGCGTTGGTTATTAGCGACGAAATACTAATTTTTTTTTCACCGTCCCAACAGCGTTTCATAAAAAATGTATCCTCTTTGTTGTACAGTATTTCCTGTGTTTCAATTCATTCCAGTTTTGTTCTCGGTATTAAAATTATTTTGTCGCACGCTGTGATCCTTCCATCGCTCTGTTCATGGAAGTCTATAATTGACTGCAATGACTGAACCCAAGTCACCACCATGAGTTCTACGTTAATAGCAGAAACGAGCGAAATTCTTGCTTCGCCTTTGTTTTGGCAGAGCCCTGCTGGTCTGAGTACCCGCCGGGTTTGGCTTTTTCATGGCGGAATGTCAGCACCGCGAAGCTCTTTGCTGACCTTTTTCATGACATTTAAGCCATATCCTATTCGCTGCCATGGCTCATAGTTCACATTTTTGTTCTGGGTACCGTCAAGTGATTCTATTCAGCTGAGGAGCAACGACGACTCCTATCTGAAGAAAGAAAGAAAAATTATGTGGCGAGAGCCTTGAGTGGATTGTGCACTGTGCTCAAGGAACCCTTACACAGTGAATACCTGTATATACATATACATATACATATACATATACATATATATATATATATACATATATATATATATACATATATATACATATATATATATATATGTATACATATGTATATATATATATATATATACATATATATATTATATATATATATATATATATTAAAAAATATTACAAAGGAGGAGCATGCCGACATGAGACCTTTTGGTCCTTAGATAGGTCGGATGCGAAAAAATATAATAATGATAAATAAATAAATAAGCATTAAAATTATATAGATAATAATAAATAAAATAAATAAATGCATAGGTATAGTTAAATAATAAACAAACAGGTAAATAGTAAATAATAATAAATTGACAGATAAATAATAATAAATTAAAATCAAGTAAATAATAATAAACAAACAGACAAATAATAACAAACAAATAAACAAATAATATAAAATAAATGGCAGGCATTACAGCATCTTGCTTAGGTGTTTATCTAAACGAATCTTAAAGCTTCGAGCTGAACTACATTGCACTGCCTCTGCAGGAAGTTTATTCCATTCATTAACTATACGGTTGGCGAAGTTGTTTCTACTCACTTCTAAATTAGATTTATTTCCTGACAGTTTGAGACCCTTATTTCTTGTCGGATTCTCATTCAGTGTGAAAATTTTGTTACTCTTGATGGTGTAAATTCCCTTTAGAATGTATGCATGTATGTATGTATGTACGTATGTGTGTATGTATGTATGTATGTATGTATGCATGTATGTATGTATGTATGTATGTATGTATGTATGTATGTATGTATGTATGTATGTATGTATGTATGTATGCATGTATGTATGTATGTATGTATGTATGTATGTATGTATGTATGTATGTATGTATGTATGTATACACACCAAAAGGCTTTTTCACTCTTTCAAAGGGGGTTGTTAAAAAGTCTTGATTGGCTCGTAGAAGATGTCAATCGCCTTTATATCTTTTCTGGGTGGCAACAGTTAGATTTTATTAAAGTAAGAAGATAATCAATTCCCTCGTTCAAAAGAATATGTGAAGGTGCTTTTCGTACTTGTTCGTGCTTCCACTAGGTGATTCTATTCAGCTGAAGTTATTTCGACATCATTGATGTGTCAACGAACCCCTGAACAAGCCCGGTGACGCTCTTCATCTCTGGGAAATAAATCTGGCCAAAATGACTGACAGAAATCTTCATTGATTTTCGATCAGAGAGCAAAATAGTCTCCCAACGGTCTAATATACCGCTGTCTACATGAGACACCGCAAAATGGACAGAGTGTTTTGAGAACCATAACAAAATTTATTTTACCGACTCTACCATATACAGCACATGATGTGATGTAATGTTATGTAATGTGATGTGATATGACGTATATCTCATCAACACTGCCCAAAATTGCTGTATGACGTCATGTGGGTGCATCGAATGTCAGCCAGCCAATCAGCGGGCACTAAGCAACGGGGTAGTGGGGGGGATTAAGCGCGTGGGCCAATGAAGGCTATGACTGGTCTATGACGTCGACAATCACACATTAGCAGACCTCTTTCTTTGATATATATGTATATATATATATATATATATATATATATATATATATATATATATATATATATATATATATGAGAGACTGGGTGGAGGAAGAATAAGCGAAGATGGGCTGGAACTTTTATTGCTTATACGTTTCGACCGACTCGGTCTTCTTCAGTAAGCTGTCTACAAACAGTTGGACCACATATATATACATCCGAGGATGGGAACAAGGACAGGTCACCCCGCCGGCTGTTTGGGGATTCCCTTTCCCGTATCAAGCATACGTTTCCCAATTGTATTTATAATTAATCTACTTGTTGCCTCTGACAAACAAACAAAACCTTCCCTGTCATTGATGTTTTCATAATAATTAATGTAGGCAGCTTCAACAGTCTTCCTCATGTCTCTCCTTAATCCCGTGTGTAGAACCTCGACTCCATCCCAGTGGGGCAAATGTCCAGACCGATCAGCATGTTGGACGAGTGAGTTAGAAGTCCTGTGTGACCTCAAGTCTCTTTTGTGCTCAGCTACGCGTTTCTCGACGCCTCGACCTGACTCACCGTAATATGAAGATGAACAACTACCGCAAGGAATGCGATAGATGGTACTGAGGGCGTTTTGGGACAGTCCTTTTATATTCTTGGTCTTGACCATTTTTCCAATTTTGGAATTGGACGTCCTTGCTATTTTTATCCCACTCTTCCCAAGAAATCTGTCTATGCCTTCAGTTTTTCTAGAGTTAGGAACCGAAATATACCGTACCTTATTATCCTCGGACGACTGGACATTTGGTCTCATGAAAATGTTCCTAGCCACTCCTTTCAGCTTACTGAAGAAGACCGAGTCGGTCGAAACGTATAAGCAATAAAAAGTTCCAGCCCATCTTCGCTTATTCTTCCTCCACCCAGTCTCTCATCTGTCTAAACCATTCATCATATATATATATATATATATATATATATATAATATATATGTATATATATATATATCTATATATGTATATATATATGTATGTATATCTATATATGTATATATATATATATGTATGTATATATAATATATATATATATGTATATATATATATATATGTATGTATGTATATATATATATATATATATATATATATATATATATATAATCAATTTTGATAACTTTTGAATTTTAATTTTGACAAGAAAAAAAGTGGGGGGTCGCCGTTAGGTCTGCTTCATCGCACAGTATTTCCTCAACGCGAACAATACAGTAAAAATAGTTTCCCCTATTGGCCAGACTTGAAAGTCAAGGTTGTGAGTTAACAATCACTACTAGGAGTCGGGCAGAAGTGGGGGATTCAAACCCACAACTAAGCAAATGCGAGACCAGCACGCTTCCGATTATGTCACCATTAAGCCAAGAGTCTCCAACTTTCGAAACGCAAACGTTTATCAGAACATCAGAAAGTTCGTCTGGAATCCAGGATTTTTCAAATTTCGGAACTTTTCGTATCAATTATATACTGAAGTTTGCGACTTTCCGAGCTTACCAGTAGGAGAGGGACAGGCTATTGATTAAAGGTATTCCAGTATGATATATTTAGTTCGATCCCAAACGTCGGACACTGCCCTGGAATATGTATAAAACCCCAGTCATACCATCACGGTTCTCGTCAAATGTTGTGAATTTGAAAAGCTGCAAGATGGCTTCGTTTACAGCATTCTAGACTTCACAAAGGACAATTCAACAATGTGTCTAATATTCGTCTAGATTTAACTTTTCTTAGTTCGTCCTTCAGCTTCTCAACATTTGGAGATTCGAAAAATAAAAGAAAAATGCAAACGAAGTCGTCTCTACTCAAACTGTATGTATGTATGTATGTGTTACCCAGACATACCAAAATAACCCAGATTATCTAGACCAGTGGTTTTTAACCTGTGGGGAATTCCCCACTGGTGGGGAATGGCGGAGTTGCCAAGTGGGGAATGGCCGGTAGGACAGAATAACCAGTTTTTTGTTTTGTTTTTTTAATGGATGTGTTTTTTTTCTGGTGTCTTCTTGTTATCACCGATGCTGTGGTGGGAAATGGAGAGTTGGCTCACTAAAAAGTGGGGAATTGGAGAAAAAAGGTTAAGAACCCATGATCTAGACTATGAATCCTTTTCATTGCCATGCGTACGTTGAGAACCAGGTTAAGTCGCATTCACTGAGGATCACATTCAGTTCTGAATGGAATCTGGATCACTCAATACATCATTCAGAACCGGGCCACCACCTGGTGTTTGTTACAGTACCTGTAGTAAGGTTTCTCAACCTGTTGTTTAATGTATCCAAGACTTATGTACTGCTGTCCTTTAGCCTCCTGGGATTCCTCGGGCGTCCACTAAAGTAAATACCACAAGATTTATGTCTGTGACCTTATTCGTGAGACTCTGACGGAGCCTATACAAGGTCGAAAAATACTAGACTCTACAGAAAACGCTTTTAAGTCAATACAGTTAAAACCACAAACAAACAAAAATATACCTTGACCACAAATCTAGGTTGTTTTACTGTAGTATGGGATTCACAATATTAAAAGAATTCATAGTTACTTGTTTACCTGGTAATTCCCGAGAAAGTTATTCTCGCTTAAACGTCCTCACGTGCAAAATGAATAAGGAGGGAATGCGTACAGTCATCCAAAAGGAGCTGGTGGTGAGGAGTCTACGGGTGCATAGCCAAGGCCGAAGTCGTCACCTTAGCTGTATGCGCTTGGATTGTTTAGGCAGGTAACAGTCACTCCTGAGAATCGGAGAGAAGCGCAGGATTCGAACCCACAATTAAGCAAATATGAGACCCGCTACAAGGAAACTAATTTTAGAAAGAAAATCAGCATAGGAAAGGTTAAGGATAATAATAAGAAATTTCAGTCAGAAATTGAAAATAGATTCGAAGCTCTAAGAACTAACAAGGACACCGTGGAAGATACTAATTGGAATTTAGTGAATATCATTAGGGAATCGGCAGCGAAAGTAGGAAGTACAAAAAACATTAGAGAAAACAAATACACCAAAGCTATAAATGACTTAATTGAAAGAAGAAGGACCATGCAGATTAAAAGCAGGAAAGACGAAATAGAAAGAATAGAACTAAACAAGCTTATCAACAAAAGGCAGAGATTAGAGAAAAGAAAGAGAAAAATGGATGAAATAGAGGAAACTATTCAGAAAGGTAAAATCATTAAAGGGATCGAGCGCAGACATGCTTTAGGAAGACAGCAAATGATATGTTTGAAAGATAGAAATGGAGAAATCATTAGATGCAGGGACAGAATGGTAAAAAGAGTAGAAGAATTTTACCAAGAGCTTTACTTGTCGAAGACCGTCGTTGAGCCAGTAAATTCATGTGTAGACGTTAGTAGTGTACCAGAGATTACAAAGGAAGGAGTAGAATTTGCGCTAAAACTACGAAACGAGGAAAAGCACCTGGGGAAGATGGTATATCGATAGATCTGTTGAAAGACGCAGGTGAATTAGTTCATATTAAATTAGCTGAGTTGACTCGGTAGAACAAATAGCAATACTAAACTCGCTACGCAGGCAGGGTACAAACGAACAGATCATAAGGGTTTTAGAAAAGATTTATTCGAAAGGTACCGCTATAGATCGACTACATAAAGATACAGAAAAGATCAAGATAGAGAAATGAGTACGGTAAGGCGATACAATTTCTCCGAAACTATTTACAGTTTGTTTGGAAGATATTTTCAGAAGATTGAGTTGAGAAAAGAAAGGTTTAAAGATTAATGGCGAATATTTGAACTACCTAAGATTTGCAGATGACATTATTCTTATTTCAGAAAGAGCAGAAGACTTGCAAGATATGTTGAGTGATCTAAACAAGGAAAGTCTCAAAGTGGGTTTGAAAATGAATAATAGTAAAACCAAAGTAATGTTTAACACGAAAGTTCAAAGTAAAAAGATTATAATTGATGGTGAGAGTCTTGAAGAAGTTGAAGAGTATAATTACTAAGGGCATATGGTGAAAGTGACGAAAGATCATGATAATTAAATAAAAAGACGCATTACAATTGGTTGGAAAGTGTTTGGTAAGTATAATAAAATCCTGAGAGGCTCTCTACCTTTATGTTTGAAACGTAAAGTTTACAACCAATGCATTCTGCCAGCAATAATCTACGGGTGTGAAACTTGGAAACTAACGAAGGCGATGGAAACAAAACTAAGGACTGCACAGAGGAGAGTGGACAGATCAATGATTGGAATAACGCTGAGAGACCGAAAGAGAGCAAGTTGGGTGAGAGAGCAGACTAGAGTGAAAGATACTGTGGAGGCGGTTAAAGAGAGGAAGTGGAATTGGGCAGGTAAGTTAGTGCGAACGACTGATGAAGCAAATGTGTTACTGAGTGGACGCCGCGAGACGGAGAAGCGTGGAAGAGGGAGACTAGACAGAAGGTGGAGAGACGAGTTTGAGAAGTTTGCAAGAGTGACGTGGTAGAAGATGGCGTGGCCGTGTGAAATATGGAATGCTATGAAGGAGGCCTTTGTTCAGCAGTGGACTCAGGATAGCTGATTTGATTGATTGACCGCTGCAATAAATAAATAAACTGGTTTTACTTCTGCAATCAGAATATGAACAGAGGGTACTTGTGTAACAAGTATTTTATCAGAAATGACTCGCACATCTATCCGTAGGGACAACATCGTAACAAAGAAGTTGAGTCATACAGGTCTTCAAAGAGAGGCATTAGGGGACAGCAGGACCAAGGGATCGTACAAGTTAAAGGTTGTCTACAATCTCTTTTGTCTGAAAATTAGTTCCCAATCATAAACTAATGCCGCGTGACTCTGGTCCGTAGGGATGTTACTAAAGCCTCTAAAGTGATAACTAAATACAACCTATTCAGCCAACACCCCATACGGGGTACTGCAGCAAGGAAACAAAAGGAGCATACAACTGAAACAAGAAAACAAACAAAAAGCAGAATACTGCACAGTAGAAGCGAGTAAGCGTGCACGCGATGCTCGATGAGACTGCCTAAATAAATAAATGCTTTTGTCACTATTGTTTGATCAGTACAGGTTCTTCCACTCAGTAACACATTTGCTCCATCGTTCATCAGCCGTACACAAACCACGAGCCATGAAAGGGGGTTCGGATCGGCCGATCGAGACCCCGTTTAGATTAAGAAGGGTCTACCAGTTTGAACACAGAGAGGATCAAAAGAATACGTATCTGTAATAATTAATAGGTTCATCAGTGGCCACTATCTACTTCGGAGTATCCACGTAGTCCAACGCTACACTCCCTGCCAGTTCCGCTTGCTAGCCGCACTAAACGCTATCTGTGAATCGCGATACAAGAGGAACAGTGGTGGCGGTGGTGACGCTACAAAAATCTCGATCGTTTCCAACGCTCCACAATTCAGGTCATCGTTCCCGACGTCCACCCTCAGACACATCAGCAACCTCATGGATGAGAGCTTGACGGTCCTGGCGTAAAATTTGTGCAGTTTGTTTGTTTTATTTATTTATCTATATATTATGTTTTACTTCTTTATTGAGGAGAGGGGAGCTGTGCTCGGTGAGCCCCGTCCTGATTCTTCGTCGTCCTTTAGTGATATTCTGTTCCTCGAAAACGCGCGAGTATTTCTTCCGCACTGAATATGTCCAGCCATATATATGTACTGTTTATCAATCATTCAGCCATCCTGAGTCTACTGCTGAACAATGGCTTCTTTCATAGCATTCCACGACCGCGCCAACCTCTGCCACGTCACCCCTGAAAGCTTCTCTATCTCGTCTCTCCACATTCTGTCTAGTCTTCCTCTTCCACGCTTCCTTTCTCGTGGCGTCCACTCAGTAACACACTTGCTCCATCGCTCATCAGTGGTTCGCGTTAACTTACCTGCCCAATTCCACTTCCTCTCTTTTACCTCCTCCACAATATATTTTACTCCACTCAACTCTCTTACCCAACTTACTCTCTTTCGGTCTCTCTGCGTTATTCCCATCACTGATCTCTCCATTCTCCTCCCGTTCATTCCTTAGTTTTGTCTCCATCACCTTTGTCAGTTTCTAAGCCTCACACACATAAATTATTTACTGTTGGCAGAATGGATTGATTGTAAACTTTACGTTTCAAACACAAAAGTAGAGAGCCTCTCATGATATTATTATACTTACCAAACATTTTCCAACCAATTTTAATAAGCCTTTTTATTCCATTATCATGATCTTTAGTCATTTTCACCGTCTGGCCTAAATAAATAATCATAGTCTTCAACTTCTTCAAGACTCTCACCATCAGCTATAATCTCTTTACTTTGAATTTTCTTGTTGAACTATTTTGATTTTACTCTTATTTCATTTTCAAACTTGATATGAGACTTTCTTTGTTGAGATCACTCAGCATATCCTGCAAGTCTGCTGCTCTTTCTGAAATAAGAATAATGTCCTCCGCAAAGCTAAGGGAGTTTAAATATTTGCCATTAATCTTCACACCATTTTCTTCTCAACTCAACCTTCTGAAAATCACTTCCAACCAAACTGTAAATTATTTGAGTGAAACTGTATCGCCTTGTTGTACTCCTTTCTCGATATTTATATATAATGCACCTTTTTGTAGTCGAATTACAACGGTACCTTTCGTATCCTGCTTGAGTAGCGAGTTTAGTACTGATATTTGTTTTACTGAGTCAATGACCTCGTGATCTACAAAAGCTAAACAAAGAGGTATATTGTGTTCTACCGTTTTCTCGATTACTTGATTCATCGCCTGCGAATAATCTAAAGTTGAATATCACTTCTAAATCCTGCCTGTTTTCTTAGTTGGATTCCATCTAAAGCTTGACTCAGCCTATTTGTAAGGATCGTGCAGAATATTGTATATAAATTTGATAGCAAGCTGATCGGTCGATAATTACTAAGGTCCTTCTGGTTTCCTTTTTTACGAAGCAAAATGACAATGACATTGCACCAGGATTCAGGAACTCATTCTTGATGTAATCACTGGGTGTACAATTGAGTTAATTTACAACGAACTTCTTTACACACACACACACACACACACACACACACACACACACACACACACACACACACACACACACACTTCCAGCCTGCTGTCACTCTCTCCCCTTGTACATCTTATCGCCTTACTTTTACCCACATTTATTTATATGCATACATACATACATGCATACATACATACATACATACAAAGAAACATACATACATATATAATACATACATACATACACACACATACATACATACATACATACATACATACATACATACATACGTACGTACGTACATACATGTATACATACATACATACATACATATATACATACATACATACATACATACATATATACATACATACATGCATACATACACACATACATACATACATACATACATACATACATACATACATACATACATACATACATACATACATACATACATACATACATACATACATACATACATACATACATACATACATGTGGTAGGTCTAGCTAGTCAGGTGAAGTGGGTATTATGTTTTCAGAATCCGTTCTGGGAAGAGCCCTTCTGTTGTTCGGCAGAGTTTTGGGAGGCATCAGTTGGATGTTGATGGAAGGGTGCTCCTGGGAAATATAGACCACTTTCACCGTGGAGGGGCGTAGGGATTTGCTTTCCTTGAAGATGACTTCAGAGTTCGGTTCTAGTGAGATTGATGAGTTTTCCTTTCGTATGATATTTGGTAACATCGTTTTGTAGATGAAACGAAAGTCTTTTAGAAAGGGTAGTCAAAGTTCTGCCGATGTGTTTAGTGGTGTGGTTTTCAAAATCATCGGCAGTACATGAATATTCATACACAACGTTAATTTCCTGAAATTAATCACTAGATGAGAGGCAGCTCTTTTCGACCACCAAACTTTCTTTCTATAAAAAGAATGATTTTGAAGTCGAGGTTGTTGGAAAATATGTTGTTTCTAATTATATTCCTCGGGACCGTCTAGTCTTATGTATCCTGTGTTCATTCGTCCTTCATAATACAGGTCGACTGTCAATGTTTTCTCTTTGGCTGCGGGGTGCTGTCGGACAAACGACTCGATTTATCAATGTGGATATCCGTTCTCGTTAACCAACATCGCTGTGACTCTTTTGAATTCATTAATGAGAATGTGGATTGGTTTACCCGACAGCATCCCGCAGCCAGAGAATAAACATCTCATTTGCGCGCCCTAACACCTTCCCAGGAAGGTATCGCTCGTAAGATTGAAAAGATTCAGCACAAAATGATGTCGACTTCCTATCTTCATCTATCCAATGTGTGTATGTATGTATGTATGTTTGTATGAATGAATGTATGTATGTATGTATATATGTATTTAAGTATGCATGTATGTATGTATATATGTATGTATGTATGCATGTATGCATATATGCATGTATGTATGTATGTATGTATGTATGTATGTATGTATGTATGTATGTATGTATGTATGAATGTATGTATGTATGTATGTATGTATGTATGTATGTATGTATGTATGTATGTATGTATGTATGTATGTATGTATGAATGTATGTATGTATGTATGTATGTATGTATGTATGTATGTATGTATGTATGTATGTATGTATGAATGTATGAATGTATGTATGTATGTATGTATGTATGTATGTATGTATGTATGTATGTATGTATGTATGTATGTATGTATGTATGTATGTATGTATGTAAGTATGCATGTGTGTATTTATGTATGTAATCCTATGTATCAATCTGTATATGTATGCATGAATCCGTGTATATTTTTGTATATGCATGCATTAAGCATGTGATGTAAACATGCACTTATCTGCCTACAATATGTACAAACAGTATACATACACAATATACATGTCTATGAATATCTATAACTCGTTTCTGGAGAACCTTCGTGCATGGAGTGGAAGTTCACCATGATGGCGGTATAGCCTCACTCTTTTGTTGGTCCTTCTTCCTTCCTTCCTTCCCGCTCTGCACTGCTCCTGGCGGCAGCGTCGGCGGCCCAAATACCTTTACCAATCAATACGGGCGCTGTTGTGTGCCCAGACTAACCACCAGCGTCCCCACCACCGACCTCATACCGCCAGTGTCAGAGCTACTAGACCTTTCTTCAACACCGTGGCCTATTCTTATTGTCTATGTCTTTCCTTGTTCGTGGTGGCTTGTGCCACATAGTTTTATCCAGCCGATCATCTTGCCTCAGATGTAGTTTTGATCAATCGTCACCCTAACCCTAACTTCAGGATTGAATAAAGTCTTCGACTGGATAATATTCATAGTTTGTCATTATATTAAAGGGACATGCCATGTTTACCCTTCCCAAAACTACATCTCTTCTTTATTTACTCTTGTCTGTAACTGACGAAGACGTTTTTTATGTCAAGCTTTTGAATGATGGGTCCACAGGTCATATCTTCTCAGGTACAAAGTTCCTCCGCATTCTCCATTATCGTCTTGGTATTCATCCGTTCAGGGATAACGTGGTCTTCCATGTGTACTTTGGCTGTTGTAAGGAGAGTTCATTCATCTAAAGAAAACTTTCTCACTAATCACACGATCGAAAGCCATTTTGAGACACCTGCGAATAGTAGTGATTGTTCTTAAGTATTTTCTTTAGCTATCGCTAAGCAATTTTTTCAACTGAGGGAAATCTCTACTGTCGCTAAGTGATTAGCACCAATGGATGCTTCTTTCCATTAGAAATCTAAGATTCTGAAATCGCTAGTATTCGGAACAAAAGATTCTTTCAAATACATGACAGAATATTAGTTCTTCTGGCACCAGAGATTTTCTAGATTTTAGAAGTTATTGTTACAAGTATTAGATATTTTTAAGTTTTTGAGATTCTCAAGGGCGTGCCTTGATTAATCCATACACGATGGTGATTATTCCTCTTCAACTGTGGGAAACTCCAACGTCCAAGTGGATCGAGTGGGATGGGAGTGGTATCCTCAGATGTATTTATTCTGGCCGCCATTTGGCGATTTTATTCATCTAGAAAAGTTCCCTCTGTGCCTGTAGGTTTATTGTGTTTGTATCTCTCCTCTGGTTTCACTTAGTTCAATAAAATCACTCGGTGGTAAACAAAATAATCATACAAGTCCATATAAACATTCAAATTGTCTGATCCGTGGAAATGGCCAATAACATGACGCCTTTATGTAATTTATTCTGATCAATATCAGTCAATCTTATTCGGCCGAAACAATAGACTCAGGACAAAAGAGGGGACTCAACCGACCAATCGAGCCCCCCCCCTTCTCCCCGATTCTGCCCTCTTAGCTGAATTCCTTCTTGTCTTCCTTCCCCTTAACCATACATGCATTCCTCCGTGAGTGAACCACAGGGACACTTCCTTCCCTAAGACACACATTGAACAATCTTACCAGTCAATCTAATATCATTATCCCACCCCTTTCTATACATTACACGTGACGTCCATTCAATCCAAGCATCTTTCCAGTTTCCATCTCTTTCAATATTATTTGTACCTCATCTTTTGAAACAGCCCTATCATTCCCTTCACTCGTCACCGTACCTCCCACCGACACAATGAAAATATTACTGTCCTCTACAATCAATAATTCCTTGAAGTACCTCACCCATCTCACTCTCACAGCTTTCTCTTCCATTAGCAATTGTCCATCTTTAGAGCTAAGGCTGGACCCTCGACTCAGCAACTACTTTGACGAGCTAGATTAGACGGGGTGTGAAAGTCGGCCTTTTTATCCCGTAGATTTTTTATTTTTTTTTTTTTTTTTTTTTTTTTTTTTTTTTTTTTTTTTTTCCATAGTCATGTAGGTCATTCTCTGCCGCAGGAATATATATTCACCATGTCCATATTCACATACATACAAAAGTACACATGCATAAACATACATACGAACACATAAATACACATGGGGCCTCAAAAGCATAGCTCTTATTCTGTATATTACATACATATACCAAGGGCTTTTCCCCCTTACAAGGGAGGTAGCCAAGAAAACAAAGGCACAAAGCCACCCCCGCCCACTCCATCCCCACACACTCCACTCCTTTCCACCCTCTCCCTCCCTCTTATCTTGGCTCCTCCTGGATGACAGGTCATCCCTGCATCTCGCCCACTACACTGAGTCAGAAGCAGCGTCGCAAGACAGCACATCCACACCAAGGCCGCTTCATTAAATCGGCGACCCCCCCTCTCTCTGCCCCCTCATGCAGGGATGGAGAAGACGGGGAGAAATCCCTTCGGGCTGCGTCAATTTATTTTTCACACATACTCCCACACACCCCATCCCCCACCCACTCCCCCTCATGCATCACAGCATCATCCATACACAACCATTCTCCATTCACCCCTATTTTCTCTCTTCTTCCTTCCTCAACAGACGTTTCCCTCTCTCCTAATGCCCCTTTTACCCCATCCATCCATCTCATCCTTGGTCGCCCCCTCATGTTCACTCCTTCTACCTCTGCCTTCTACACATCTTTCACTAATCTTTCTTCACTCATTCTTCTCATGTGTCAAAACCATCCTAATACTCTTTCATCAACCCTGTCTCCCAGCTCCCTTTCCATCCCCGTTCTCTTCCTCACGTCCTCGTTTCTCACTCTATCCAGATTAGTAACCTTTTTCATACTTCTCAGGCTCCTTATCTTAAACATAGTCAAACTCCTCCTCTATTCCTCTCTTAGATTCTATGTTCCTGCCCCATACAGTGCTGTTGACACAATCACTCCTTCATACAATCTCCTCTTAGCATCCATTCCCAAATGTCTATTTCTCATTACACTTTTTAATTCCGCATGGCATTTACTTCCTTCTCTCAATCTACATTCTACCTCCACCTCCACTCCTCTCCCGCCACATTCGCATCCAAATATCTAAAACTGTCCACTTCCTCCAGTCTCTCTCTCTTAATACTCACTTCCAGTCTGCTGCCACTTTCTCCCCTTCTACATCTTATCACCTTACATTTACCCACATTTATCTTCAACTTCCTTCTTTCTCACACCTTCCTAAACTCTGTCACTAACTTCCTCAGTTCCTCCTCTGATCCTTCCACAAGCGGAGTGTCGTCAGCAAACAAGAACTTGCTTACCTTCCACTTTTCTCCATTTTCTTTAACCATCTCCAACCCCTGACCCATTACCCTGGCATTTACTTCTTACACCACTCCATGCATGTATAGATTGAACAGCCAATGCGATATAACACATCCCTGGCAAAGCCCCACCTTTACCTCAAACCACTCACTCTCTCCATTTTTTATTCTAACAAAAGCTCTACTACTCTTGTAAAAATTATTGACTGCTCTTAAAGACTTTCCTGCTATCCCATATATCTGCAATCTCCCCTACAGTACCCTCCTGTCCACCTTGCCATAAGCCTTTTCCAAATCCATAAAACCACAAAAAATATCCTTACCTTTTCCTAAACCTTTCTCACATATCTGTCTTACCACAAAAATCTGATCTACGCAACCCCTACCTGTGCTAAACCCACACTGTTCTTCACCAATTACTCCCTCTATTCCTCTCCTAATCCTCTCAATCAAGATCCTTCCATAACCCTTCCCAACTACACTTAAACTGATTCCTCTGAAACTACTTCACTCACACTTGTCCCCTTTTCTCTTGTAAAGTGGAAATATACAGGCACTCCTCCAGTCCTCCGTCACTCTACCCTCTCTCAAACAAACATTAAATAAGCTCACCAGCCAGTCCACCGTCACTGTACCTCATTTTTAGATATTCTGCATGACACCCATCCAACCCAAATACCTTACTTTCTCTCATCATCTTAACAACTGCCTTCACCTCATCTTTCCTTTTTTCTCCGCCATTTTCCTCACTCATCACTGTCATTTTCTTAGCATTTTCCACATCAACTACCTTTCCTTCCCTATCCTCCTTCACATTTAGCAACTCCCTAAAATACTCTGCCCATCTTCCTCTTACTGTCGTCTCTTCCATTATAATTTCTTTATCTACACCTTTTACCATTTCTTCTCTACTTTATGCGCCTCCTCTTCCTCTCTTAATTTCTTTCCAAAAACATTTTTTATTACTTTCAAAATTTTCTATCATACTCTTACCCCAGTTCATATCTGGCCTCCCCTTTGCCTCCTTTATCTTATGCTTTACTCTCTTCCCTTTCCTTTGTACCTCTCATATGATTCTCTCGTCCTATTTTATAACCAATCTGTATGTTACAATTAGATAAAATGCATGCAAAGACAGTGTTAGTACGTAAATTTTATTGTTTGTCAGTCAATAAATTTGAAGGTCTCTTTGTGAATATAGTGTGTATTTTTATAGTGCGTTTTTTTTTTTTTTTTTTTAATGGCTGAAAGACAGCTATGATCGTTCCTCCTGGATGGCTAACCATTAATCGAGCATAGCTCTCTTCCATGAATTTGTTTGAACACAAGAAATGAGCCCAGAGAAGACTGCTAAACCCAATCCGAGATACATAGACACAATGACAATAGGAACGAATGTTAACAAGCTGAGAGCAATGGCCTGATTTCCATGTCTTAAAACCTTCTTTAACTATGTCACCTATAACTTTCTTCTGGCGGTTTCATTCAGCTATGATAAATATATCTTGTTACTAAAGATACATTTAAATTTCTGGGTACTTCACTTGATTTGTATGCTCATTCTACCTGCCGCCAAATGATCTTATTCATCTGGGATGGGAGACAAATAGTTGTGTCAGGACGTTATCATCTACTTACATATTTTTGCAGAACTCGATTCGCCACAACCTGTCGCTGAACAAGTGCTTCCTCAAGGTGCCGCGCAGCAAAGACGAGCCAGGAAAGGGTGGTTTCTGGCGCCTTGACCCTGAGTACGCAGACTCTCTCGTTGACGGGGTTTTCAAGAAGCGACGAGCCTCCAAGCCCACCCCTCCACCCGCGGCAAAGGGCAGGAAAATCAACAAACGCCTGCCTCAGTTACAGCAAAGACAGCAGCAGCAACCTCAACTCGCCAAGTTATTGCAGCAGCAGTTGCAGCAGAACCCGGGCCAGGAGCCTGTGAAGACGAAAGTGGTGGTGCAGCCCGTGCAAGCCGCCTTCATGCCCCCACCCACCAACAAACCTCCTCCCATCGAAAGTATCTTCCTCCGGTCTAGTGGTGAGTTTTAGGCCTTTGAATATATTCTCGACCTGTATGTCTATTCTGTCTGCTGCCAGGCAATCTTATTCACCTGAGGGGAGAGCGCCTGGTGTCTATGAGCTCAACTATTTTTTACCATGTATATATGCTTCCCCTGTGGACAGTATGTCACAGGTGGATATCTATTACCCTTTTCGGCTACCGCCAGACTCCCATTCCTTGGTTTCAGATGACAATAAAAAGATCATACGACAGAAGTAACTGATACACCAGATTCTCTGGGTGCTTTTGAGAGGGGTAGGGGACGCAATTTACAAGTTCTCCCCAATTTATTGCTGAACGACTTTATTCAGCTAAAGAGAACGACCTTCGAACGAAACAGGGATTCTGCTGATCAAGACCCCATTTCCGTCCTATTCTTGACCTTCACCTGATGAAAAACTGTCACATGATAAAATAGTCTCTATAAAGGGCATTATCGGGTCGATGTGGTGGGTACGAGTAACGTTGTCCGAAACCCTCCCTAAAGATTCAGACTGAAGAAGTCTAGCCGGAGAAGTGGAGGGACTTGTGTCAGGGATTCTAGCAACAAGGTATCGGCATGATTTTAATCTACATATTTCAGAATGTTGCTCAAAGGCAATAAAAGACAAGAAACAAAAAACCCATAGAAGAGCACTCCAGAAAAAAATAACGAAGAGCACACTTAATCGAAGTCAAATGCCATTATAGGGGAAGGGGTGTCTTGAAATTCCCTATTTGTAAGAACCAATATCATTCTGAGCTGAGCAGAACGTTTGATTGGAACGAAATTCACTGAGTGTCACTGCATTACGTAAAGATGACAGAAACTCCGAACCATCTCATGATATGATATATGACACAAGATTTCTTTTTCTTTCGTAGGTCGGCACTAGCCAAGCGGTTTGAACATAATTTAAGAAGCCAATTGCCCATAAAATGGTCAAAGTAGACACCATGTGAGGATGGAGCCTTTATCAAATGTAGAAGGTTTCACTTGTTGGTTTTTTAGGTACGCAAGTACTGAGGAATTTAAAAGCTTTAACAAGCAAAACGTTTTACATATAATCAAGGTTCTATCCTCACAAGATGTCTACTCTGACCAGATTTGAACATCTTCGTCACTGTAGTGCACTTTGTAGATTTTATCATGGAACGTGCCAGACAATTTTCCCATATTTGGGAGTCGGATTCTTCCCCCCCCCCCATCCCCCCCCCACACCCACCCTTTCTCCCCGTCTTCTGAACGGGGTTTTAGTCGATCACAGCTCTGTTCAGGCCGGGACCCAACCCTCAGCTCAGCAATATTTGGCGTCTGCCAGAACAAAATCTAAAAAGCGCTTCACAGCAATGAACGTTTTAACGACTTTTTTTTTGTTTTTCTTTTTGGTATCATGAACAAAAATAAGTCTCCCTTGCCTTCACTGAATACCTTTCTTCTCCCAACAGGAAACGACCTCATCAAGACATCAGAAGATAAATCGGACGAGCTCAAGGGTGAAATGGTGTGGTCGGCCATTCTCCCGGAGGAGGGTGCCATCGGCTGCCCAGGCGATGTGATGGCGGCGAGTGAGGAAGACGTGACTTGGCGGTACCGCACGGAGGAACTTGTCACTGACCTGGCGCAATCTGGCGACCCTTCCACCTACCACAACGACACGGTGGTCACTACCTCGCTCCTCGAGAACGCTGATCTCGTGCACACCCTCGTCGCCACGTCTTGCGCAACGCAGATCCAGAGCCACACCACCACTGCCAGCTCCATCATGCTCCCGAGTCTCGACTTCAGCCCCGTCTCCCTAGGTGTCGAAGAGGACCTCTTCACGAGTCCCGAGTACTCGGAAGCCTCGAACGACTCCCCAGACACGCTCACCTCCACCTTGGAGTTCGCGACGGCTTGCGGCGGGGGCAGTCGCGGCGGCGGCGGAGATGGCAGCGGCAATGGTGAAGGTGGCGCTGGCGGAGGTAACGTTGAGAATAGCACGGTTCTGGAACCTAGCGACTGGACCAAATACGGCTGCTGTGACCTGCCCTCCATCTCTAGTTTCAGCTCCGTGGCCCAACTGACGACGCTCGAGCCTTCGCCTTTGACGACCTCCTCGATCTCCTCGATCTCTTCGATCTCCTCAATCTCCTCCTCCACCTGCCCGGTCGTGGTTCAAGACGCGCATGGTTTTCCCGAACACACGTGGGACGAGAGCAAAACCCTCTCCCTCCTCGATGCCAACCTCGATCTCGAAAACCTCATCGATCTAGACGTCCTTTGAGAGTTAGCCAGGGACTAAGTCTGCCCCTCAACCCCGCACGCACTCCTTGCGTTGTCTTCACCCCTTCCGCCTGTCTTTGGTCACTCCTCTCCGATCTGGAACAGAGCAACTTCGACAGGAGGACTGTAACACAGAACAGCTGCAAGACAGGGTCGTGATCATTGGCTGCAGCTAGAGGTTGAGGAGCCTGCTCAGCTCAGTTCAGTTCTGCTTAGCGGCAGAGGGACAAGCCAGCCCCTACCGTCACATCGAACCCTGCCTCTGAACAGTTGACATCCTAACGGAACAGTTTATGTTCTGCATTTTTAATCTGATCCGTTTCATTTCAACATGTTATCTTAAGCATGTGACATGATTGTAAATACTAATCCACAGGAAGTTTGAACTAGTCTAATACTAAGTTTGAGTGAGTGTAAGGTGACGAAATAGAGTAAATTAGTAGATGTATCCAAGATGAGAGATCATCATATCGTCTAAACAGAACAAACTGCGAAACAACGCTGACCGTAATGCCCAAATGTCATGAAGAAAAA